>NW_027273037.1:0-84417 GCF_040938485.1 Diadema antillarum
ACATCCCCTTGACATAAAAAATCACCTTCATTAGCTTGTGAACAAATTAATCTGCATTGGTTTGCTGCATATCATCATCAAACAATTTGAAAAGTATGTGGTTGTTTGGATTTCACTTGTAGGTCATTAAGGCAGATAATATTCCGGCATTCAGTTTTGAGGAACAGCTTATTAAAAAAGAAGACCTTTAACCCGTTGAGGATGGACTGATGTTGCTATATAACACACATTTCCCAGAAACACCTGCCCGAGTATTCTCAGGACTCGTCTTCAACGGGTTTAAATATGTGGCGACCGAAAGGCACCTTTTGCTTTGAACATTTGTAGAATATTCTCAGTAAACTTGGCACGTGTAAGATATTCTGATAGCAAATTAAATCTTCAAATGGACTGTGATGGAAATGAAGGACAGTTGCCGGGGCGGGATGGAGGGAAGGGACAGGAGAAAGGGGTAAACTTGTAAAGAATATTGAAGAGTCTTCACTTTTCCTCTGCCTTTATCTCTGCCTTAAATTGAAATGAACTGATCTGAACTGAACTAAAGTTAATACAATGATGCTGTTATAGATTTTTATTCTAGGCTACTTTTTTGATGAGGAGTGTGGAAGTGTGGAAGTTGAGGTTCTTTACAGGGTGGCACCAACCACTTCCAGTTTCAGAAATACAGAGCAAAGATAGGATATTGCCCACTATGGACCTTTCTTTAGTATCATCAGAACTTCTCTCCCCCGCCCCCCCCCCCCTCCCCCCACCCACCAACACACACAGCACATACTTTGCTATGCAAGCAGAGGAGACTAGCTGGTCAATATTTGCCTAGATCCCCAAGGAGTGAGATGAAATTTGGTGGCTTCCATGCCCTCTCCTCGTCTTTATCACTTCACCTCCTCGCTCCTCCGTCTTTCCCCATTCTAGTTTTGCCTAAAGATAGACAAAGTTAGGGCATGGCATGGACAGAGAGCTTTGTGGCTTCTGCTCTTCTTCCTTTTTTTTAGCTCACCTGAGCCAAAGGCTCAAGTGAGCTATTGCGATCGCCCTTCGTCCGGCGTCCGTCGTGCGTCGTGCGTCGTGCGTCGTCCGTCGTCCGTCGTCCGTCGTCCGTCGTCCGTCGTCCGTCGTCCGTCGTGCGTCGTGCGTAAGCTTTTTACATTTTCATCTTCTTCTTGAAAACCCCAAGACCGATTTTCATCAAACTTGGCAGGTAGCATCCCTAGGGGGTTAGGAACTCAATTTGTTAAAATGGGCACCATGACCCACCCAGGGGGCCCCCAGGGGGGCCCAAACCCCCCAAAATTAAGGAATCTTTAAAAATCTTCTTCTCTAGAACCAGAAGTGATAGAGCTAAGTTAATACTATGAGTTAGTTCATTGATGACTGTAGTTTCAAGTTTGTTCATGGCAGAATCAGGGATGCCCCCCTTGGGACCCAGGGGAGGGGGGGTGGGGAGGGGTTCTAATGGGGCCTAAATTGTACATTTTCATCTTCTTCTTGAGAACCCCATGACCCATTTTCACCAAACTTGGCAGGTAGCATCCCTAGGGGGTTAGGAAGTCAATTTGTTAAAATGGGCACCATGCCCCACCCAGGGGGCCCCCAGGGGACCCCCAGGGGGCCCAAATCCCCCAAAATTAAGGAATCTTTAAAAATCTTCTTCTCTAGAACCAGAAGTGATGGAGCTAAGTTAATACTATGAGTTAGTACATTGATGACTGCAGTTTCAAGTTTGTTCATGGCAGAATCAGGGGTGCCCCCCTTGGGACTCAGGGGAGGGAGGTGAGGAGGGGTCCTAATGGGGCCTAAAATTGTACATTTTTATCTTCTTTTTTAGAACCCCATGACCCATTTTCACCAAACTTGGCAGGTAGCATCCCTAAGGGGTTAGGATCTCAATTTGTTAAAATGGGCACCATGTCCCACCCAGGGGGCCCCCAGGGGGGCCCAAACCCCTCAAATGAAGGAATCGTTAAAAATTTTCTCTAGAATCAGAAGTTATACAGCTAAGATAATACTATGAGTGAGTACATTAATGACTGTAGTTTCGAGTTTGTTCATAGGAGATCCAGGGGTGCCCCTCTTGGGGGCAGGGGTGGGGGGGGGGGGGTTGGTTAGGAAGGTCCAAATGGGGGCCTGAATCGTACATTGTCATCTTCTTCCTGAAAACCTCATGATAGATTTTCGTCAAACTTGGCAGGTAGCATCCTTAGGGGGTCAGGATCTCAATTTATCAAAATGGGCACCATGCCCCACCCAGAGGGCCCCAGGGGGTCCCCCAATTCCCCAAATTAAGGAATCTTTAACAATTTGGGCCCTTATTGTACATTTTCATCTTCTACTTCAGAATGCCTGGTCAAATTTTGGTAGAGCTGTGAATAATTTAGATTAGTGACTGCGTGAAAGGTGAACTTGCGATACTCAGGTGAGCGCTAGACCCGCGGGTCTCTTGTTTTTTTTTGTGGACAGTGTACCAGTTCCCCAGTCCCATGTTCCATTTAGGGAATGGCATTCCCATGCAGTTGGTCAGGAAGTTTAACCTAAAAAGTAATGTTGACTGATTCAATGTCTGCATGTTTGTCATCATTTTTTTTTTCTCTCTCTCAAAGGGACCACAAGGTGCCTTTTTAACTGAAAGCATTAGTTTGTGTGTGTGTGCGTGTGTGTGTGTGTGTGTGTGTGTGTGTGTGTGTGTGTGTGTGTGTGTGTGTGAGTGGGAGTGTGGATGAGAGGGAGATGTTGCCATTTAGCTTGTTAATGTTGGGTTAGGCATTGATGTTCTGATTGATGGATTCTGTGCACTCCCCGTCTTCCAGCTTAACATTGGTGGAGTCGTCGGAGAGATCAGGGATGTCCGGTCTTGTCAGTGTTCCGCTAATTATCCTGTCACCGCTTCATTTCCGGCTCAGAAAACGAACGCCACGGCTGCGCATACCGCTGCATACAAATTGCCACATTTCCACTACTCGAGAACCGAGCACCAGAGACCACCATTTTATAACTGAACACTCATTTACATGTAACTGCGTGTGCTTTGTCAGAAAACTCTGCAGGTACTTCAGTTTCTGCATATCACTGTGGTTGCTGTCAGTGCTTTTGTGATATGTATGCAAATCAACAAATGGTTTGCCCTTCTTAAGATGTGGTCTACTGGAGAAATCATGCTCACTTTATAGACCCAAAGTTTGCATGGCTGCCAGCGCTGCTAACATCCCTTGTTATTTTTGAGTGTGTCTGTAGCCAGAGCCAGACATGTCAATCTGACGAAGATTGACTTGACTTTCCCTATTTGCTCATTAATTTATTGTATGTGTGTGTCATCATTATGAGCTAGTGTGTGCGCTGTGCATTAAGACTGACCAAAAGATCAAGTATTCAACAATGATTATACCATCATTTTGCTAATTTGCACCCTAGGGCAACATGAATAGAAATATAGTGTACAAACTCTAATATGTGTACATTTATTTTCATTTTTGTTAATATATCAAAACTGTTTTGATCAGGAAGTAAGACACATGCTATTATAAAAGGTTCAAATGAATTCAAATACACACCATTACCACCATTACAAACAAAGGTCCATTCTTTGAAGTGCATCATCTTGTAAGATACATTAAGAATGAAGTACTATAGCATAAATTCAGTGTAAATCAATGTCATGAAATGAAAGTTTTTGCTAAAACTGAGAAATACCGTTTTATGACGATAGTGCCAAAGTTGTTTTTACAGCATTATCTTAGAGCAGTGATTTGTTGTCAATTCAGGATTGCTCATCGAGTCTTCAACATCTAATGAAGATAGATGTGTTTATTTGTTCCCATTCATCGTGGGGCCTCTCGGCTTGCCACAGTTGTGTCCCAGTTAACAGCAGATTGCAGTTTAAGACATGAATATATTCATGAGGGTACTAGATAATAAAATGTGTACGTCGAAGTCGTGCAGTCGGTGTCAACTTCGTTTGTAGAGCATCGATCGGATCCGGGAAGGGAGATTGGCGAGTGATCCAGATAGCATCTGAATCTTTTATGCACAGTGCAGTGAAATTAATGAAGTGGATATTGTTAGATTGTGTCTTGATTCATTAACTCAATAGGGACTCTCTAATCTCCCTTGTTGTATATATTTATCTCTCTTGTTGTATATTTGTCCTCTTGAGCAATATCACTCTCTCTTTCCTTCTTATATTTTTTTTTCTCTCTCTGGTTTGTTTTGTGGCTTTTTTTTATCCATGTTCACACCTTGGACTGATCAGGGTGTTTTCATTCATGATAAATTTTTGAATCAGCATCACCGCAGACTTTCACACGTTTAGTCCCAGAGATGCCATCCACAAATACTCCAACTGATGGTTTGTCACTCCCACCCACCACTACCGCTATATATACATACCACCGCTACCACCCCTATACCCCCAAGGGGACGGGAGCGCACCCCCACCGGCCATCTGTAGGGAGCTTGGGTGGACACACATGTGTCAATGTACTTAGATGGCAGTTTGATACATTCACAGTGATGTCCAGGGGGAATTCTCTTTGTTGTTGAAGAGAAGAAGGTGAGATGAAGAAGGATGATAGAGTTGATACACCTCACTGGTCTTACTATCACCCTTTTTTCTCTCTTCAGGGCACAGAAGATAAATTTCATACAGGAGATTCACAGTCATTGAAGTAAGGATAAAAACAAGAGCTAGAATGCTGTAGAAGCTCATTGGTTGTTCACCAGCTGCTGCTATAGTAACTCCAATTATCAAAGCTGGCAGAGTGTGGCATTGGACCCCACATGGCAATATTAAAGGCACTGTTTACCATTGGGAGCAGTGATTTAAAAATGTTCAAGATATCACATTTGATGCACATGTGTAGGTCAGTTGTATCACAAAACATCCTACCATATGAAGATTTTGCAATAAAACCTAAAATATAGGGAGATATCACAATTTTTCTCAATAAACCATAACTGTTGATTTGTGGGTGTATGTGTGGTTGTGTGTGATACATTCTACAAAATATGTACTAATTCAACAGCCATGTTTACATAATTTTACTATAATGAACAATTATCTAATAAATTACTCTTGATAGGGGGAATTTGTGATTCAACAGTAAGCAAGTGTAGATTTGGTGTTGAAAGTAACAAGGAATGTTTAGGACTTATAAGATTTATTAAGTATGCATTCTTTTTTTGTCAGTGCAATATCATATTTTCAATTTGATATTTTCTTTATCTTGATCAATCTACAAGTATTTTGTGCATAAACTACTATCAATTTGGCCAACAGTGACCAGTGTAGGGTGCCTCTATGAAATTTAGCATGCTTCTTGAAATGGAAAGCATACACGTATCAAATGGAGAAAAATGAAGTTCGGAGGTTTTTTTATTTCTGTCAAGCTTTGGCTAGATGGATCAGCAATCCAGCGATCAATCAGAAGAGCCTCAAGGAGTGAACTCGAACCAGAGAGGAAGGCCCTGCGCGGGTGAACCGCTGAAACTTTAATGAGATCCCAGATTGGGGGTCATCGCCTCCGTGTCGAAATTGAGGCAGTCTGCGGCAAGCCGGGACACGTTCGCGAGGAACGTGGTTCTGGTGCGAAATTACAGTTTCACGGCCGTGTGCCGGCTTGTCTTTGACCCTTCTGAGGACAATTTGACTTTGCTGTTTAATACACATTTCCCATAGACGTCTGTGCCAGTATGCTCAGTCTGCAGTGGGTTAACCAAACAAACACAAGCAATTCATTAATCATAACATTCACTGATTTGTTAATCAAACACAGCTGGAAATGGAATTCATAGCAGTTCTACCCTGTGGACACAAGGTTTTTTTTTTTTTATATTCTACATTTGCATTGTATGTAAATGCCATATTCAGAGAATTCACAAAATTCAATATTCCCTTGACCTGGTTCAGACAATGGTAGAGGGTGATGCCTTTTGAAAGAGCTAAAGCCAAATGTTCTTTCATTGTGCTGCAAAAATGGACAAATGTGGAATTCTCCTTAAATTTTCTTTTAAATATCATTTCACTACTGTGACATCTCAGCCCGTTTTAGCCTCCTCTGTATATGTTATAACTGAATATTTCTACATTTGTATAATCCATATCCGGCAGTCATATATCCGGAGCAAATTCCCATATATCTGTCAGTACCACCAGCGACGTGTTTGTGCACAATCCCAATTGCATTTTGTGATGATAGTGCTGGAAGGGTTAAGGACTCTATCAAGATGTTCTACTGTGTCGCTTGGGTGACAAAACCTTGTTTTGGTGATTTTTTTTTTATTAATGACATGTATCAGGTAATTAGATAAGTCATTTCCTGTTCAAATCCGAGTTATCTTACCCCTAAAATGAAGCCACACCACGGCACGTCAAAGGGAAGGTAATCCCATTTATTTGGTGGTGCTTTGGCTGCTATGTTGAGTTTTTTTTCACTCTCTTGAACATTTGACATTATTGAGATACGAGGTTTTGTCACTCCAGCAGCGATAGAGTGTTCTAAATGGCCAGGAGCGAGTAATGAAACCGGCACACCTGTTTTATAGTGCTCAAATGACAGTGCCGACTTTCTCTGTCTGAGAAAATCTGTAAGGTCATGATGCCCTAGCAAAATAATGAGCAGAGACATGGGTCATATGCTTGGGGGGGAAGGATAGTTGTTTGATTTTGTATTTTTCAAGAAGTCTATGATATCAGAGGAGTACAATTATGGACAACATGATAGGATTACTTCACTCTTTCTCACTTTGAAGTTAATGACAGAAGAACAGAATTCAAGTTGAGAATCTTGTACAATATTAGCTGTGACAGAATTGTATTTTTTTCTTTGAGGCTGCTCCCCGTCAGAAAATAGTGCTATTCCTGCCACCTTGGAATCCATAATTTCACCTAGAGGCTCTCAGCACATGGTATATTTGTTTACTGCTAGTATGTCAGCCGCTTTGCTGATAATCAATTCTGATGGAAGATCCGGCATCAGCAGCTTCAGATTGGTATATAACTAGAGAAGTGTGTAGTATATATATATGTTCAAGTATATTGATCTGAGCACCGTTAAATCTTTATGTATCAACACAAGCAAAAAAAAAAAAAAAAATGCACCTCTGGTTCTTTAACTCTTTCTGTACAAGGGACTCTAGACAGTATATACAAAGCTATGAGGTTTTCTATACTAATCTGCACTCAAAGCCCACAAAGGATTAAAGGGATGGTATAGTTATAGTATTGGTTGAGGTGAGGATTCAGCTTTTAATTTTATGCGAGATTCCTAAAACAACTCTATGAAATGTTAAAGAGCATACACTTCCAGAGGAATTAAAAGTTTACTTGATGAAAATCAGTTTCGAAATGGCTGAGATATCCGAAAAGAAAGTAAATCAAAGCGATCCAGTTAAAAGGTGAGTCCCACCTTTTATTAGGATTGCTTTGTTTTGGATATCTCAGCCATGCCAAAACCAATTCTCATCAAATGAACTTTTAATTCCTCTTAAAATTGAATGCTCTCTAATATTTCATGTAAGTGGTTTCTAATTATCTCACACACAAAAAAGTTAAAATCTGAATCCCCATTTTAACCAAAACTTTATCATCCCTTTAACCCGTTGAGGACGAGTCCCGAGTATACTCGGGCAGGTGTCTATGGGAAATGCGTGTTGTAGCAAAATCAAACTGTCCTCAATGGGTTAAAGGGTGCAGTGAAGTATCAAGATTTTGCATGATATCCCAAATGACAGAGTGTGATGAATGCATTTGTTCACCACCTCCTCTCCCACTCTTCCTACTCTTCATCCCTTTGTCTTGCAGATTATCTGTTTAATCTGGGACACTGTTACTTTACGACGAACGAGTCCCTTGCAGTGATTTTCTTACTTATGAATTCAAGAATGACATTTGAAAATTAGGACACTGCCTTTGCCCATATATCATGATTGTATAATGTTTTTCAAGGTCTAAGCTTTATATTGTATGTCTCTTCTTTCACCTGCACTCCTGTAGCAGTTATAATTGCAAATGCGAGAGATAAAGATGCACAAATACTTGTGAGAGTTCATATATGTAACTGATCATTATAGTCTCTACTACACGTTCAATTTCTTCCATTTCAGGTTTGAAGAATGTCCTATGTCACTTTAATCGACTGTATTTGGGAACATAGGACTCGTGCCTTATATCCCATGGTTTAATATTAAAGCAAAAGCTTTTCTCAATAGGCCTATTCTTTCATGATTTTTAAAATCAAGCAAACTTTTATACATCCTTCTTGTCTTTTTTCTCTCTTTTTTAATAGATTTATTATCCTGTTGGTGTCTGAACTTTTAAAACAGCTCTAGACTCTCAGGTAATAATCATAATAGTCATCAGTGCAAAATGTAGGCCTAGTTTCAGAATAGCAAAGAGGAGATATTAAAATGCCTTGAGATCAGACTAAAACAAAAGATATTCTTGAGCTGCCAGACTTTTGGTGGAGATGGCGCATCATTTGTTCATGTAACATTTGCATACACACACACATACACACACACACACACACACACACACACACACACACACACACACACACACCACTGCAGTGTCTGTCCCACCAGTAAAATTCAGGTCATAAAAAAGGGAGAGAACAAAGATAATGAGAAAAGCACATTTACCCCCAAAAAAGGTCTGGAAATGTTCTCTGCCAGCAAATTTGATTCCCCCACTAACATATTCCTCAAATTTGGATGAAAATTTTGGCGTTGACAAATGCGTGGCCAGAGCTTATGGAATTAAAAAAAAAGAAAGAAAGAAAAAAAGAAAAGTCTTTGTTTGCGGAGCGTACAGGACAACAAGTGTGCTCGGAACTTAATTTGATTTTGGCGCCAACTGGAGTCTGCATTTCCCACCTATTTCTCGACGCGAGGGCCAGCTGGGGTCACTTTTCGACAGCAACGAAGCTGTGTATCCAATTTTGGCAGCAAATTGCGGTGGCAAATTCTGTCAGGATCTCTGTGCTGATGAGTTGTGCAGAGTTTTTAAAGAGGATGGTTAAGTTTCGGTTGAGTGTGAGGTTTCCAACGCTTTTTGATGATGATTTTCTTTTTTTTTAGATAATGTGAAACCTCTTACGAAATATGAAAGAGCATATAATTCTAAGAGGAATTCAAAGTTTCTTTGGTGAAAGGTGGTTTTTGAAATGGCTGAGATGTCCAAAAACAAAGCAATCCCGATAAAAGGCGGGACCTACCTTTTATCAGGATCTCTTTTTTTCACTTTGTTTTTGGATTATATCTCAGTCACTTCAAGACTGATTTTCATCAAATAGAGTTTGAATTTCTCTTAGAATTATATGCTTTTCAACATTTCATGAAGTGGTTTCTAAGTAGCCTATCTCACAAAAAGTTAAAGGCTGAATTCTCACCTCAACCAATACTATTCCATCCCTGTAAGTCTGCACCAAGTTATAGTCGGCTTTAGAGGATAGAAAAAAGACAAAAATCAGATCAAAAGAATGCTAGAGATTTCATCAAATATTTGGACCTAAGATGGAATTTCAAAGTTTTACTTTTCTCTCCACAAAACAGTGACATTAATTAAAAACCAGCACTATACAGATTGGCAAAGTGATGATATAATCACCACACAAATCTCCCATGATCGAACATTACACATCTTATCTAAATAATCTTAATTTGGCATAAATCCACAAGACTATTTATGGTATCTTTCACATGGAATCAGTGTAGTCATGCCGCAACTGAGGAACATTGACTTTGTGGAAAAAGGACTGCAAGTTGCTAAATTATTGGCCAAAAATGATTATTGGGATATTTATGTAGACAAATTATTGGAAGGGTCATGAGGTAATGATGTAGGTGCATCTTTTATTCAAACCAGTGATTAAGACCCATGATATTTATTGTGAAAACATTTCAAAGTTTATAATTATATTCTATGACTTTCTTATTTCTTCCCAATTAGATGACATTTTTCTTATTCTGTTTGCTTGATTTTAGTGTATTTTAACCCATTGAAGATTAGTCCTGAGTGTACTTGGACGGATGTTTAGGGGAAATGTGTGTTACTATCAAAATCAGCTCATACACAGATACTGAAAGCCAACTTGACTTGTAGTCTGGAATTACACTTTAAAACCCAGATTAACCTTCTGTGACATAAACAAAAAACAAAACCAACAATGGCAAAAATCTGTGTTCAATCAGACTGGCTAATTTTGTTTCAGATTCGTGAATGTTCTAATTTTCGTGGTACTGTAATCCAGGTCAGCTGACATGGAATGTGGATGAGCACAAACTTTCAAATGCCATGTCTGGTGAAATGCACCAACAGAGCAATAGGTCTGTCACTGGGACTTGCCTGTACTACTGTTTGTTGTTTGTATATTGTGTGTGTATAAAATTATGTAGTTCCAAGTTACACCCTCTCCCCACAACAACAACGACAAAAGTTGTTTGTTATAAAGCAAAGAAGCAGCAGTTCACCACCAAAATTCAAGGAATATCTTGCAAATAATAATTATCATGACTACTGACTTCCATTATGTCTGAGCAGTCTGAAGATGACAAACACTAATGGATTGGTATTCCCCATGTGTGCAAACGTGAAACAGCCGAGAGGTTTCTCAATATTAAGATGATAAGCAGTAGGAATGCATTATCCAGCAGGGTCTTAATTGCCAACTTTGCCCACGTCAAGTCTCAAGACAGTATAATTTGTTAGTCTTGGTAAGTGGAATGATGATTTTCTGTGTTTCTTTCAGACAACCAAGGAGCATACAGGTTTAAGTGCATATATTAATGTAGGCCTATCATTTAACTAAGAAATTTTGACCAAATCATGACCCCTGCTCCTCACCATAAAGTATAATTATCCTGTCATATTCCTCCTTCTTTTAAAATGGGAGGTATGTGTCAGACAGTTTTTCTTGTGATACGTAATGGGTTAAATCAACCAGTCCAATACATCCTAATATGGGACTTGGCATTGCTGTGGAGGCATATACCCTAGCTGCATTCAAGCAGTCTCACTCATCACATTAGGTGTGTAATTTGATCATACACTATATTTCACATCTTCTCTCTCTCTCTCTCTCTCTCTGCCCCTCTTTCATAACCATTTTTCTGTCTCTCCTTGTTTGTTTACCTTTAAAGGCATAATTTACCATTTGCAGACAAAACAAAAACCCAGCTTTAGTGCTTCAAAATAGTTCTAAAAATGTGAGTGAGGGATAGAAACAACCTGTGTAAAAAAGTTAATCAGTATAATCAATGTTATTGTTAAGTAATGGGAAATGTAAAAAATTCGAACAATAGTTATGATAGAATTGTGTCTGGACTGAACTGTCTACAGTTATGGTTTAGTGAGAAAAATAGTGCCATCTCCTTATATTTTAGGCTTTATATGTTGCAAAATTGTTATATGGTAAGATGTTTTGTGATACAACTAACCTACATGACATACTGTGAAAGTGGATATTTTCGCGCAACTCATTTTTCATGCTTGACCGGGAAAGAAGAGTTTCGCATGTTTTTAATTCCGCGGAATCAACTGGAACATATGGCATGCAAAATATCCACATGTTTTTATTTTTGCGCTAGCTTCTGCTTGTGCGAAATGTGCGAAAATTTCCACTTTTGCAGTATATGCCTCACAATGTGATAACTTGAACAATTTTGAAATCACAATTCCCAGTAATAAACAGTACCTTTAACCTGTTATATGCCCAGGCACGTGCTGAGCTTTTTCATCACCATTAATCCATTGAGGACGAGTCTTCACTACTTTAAAATAAACAACAAAACTTACAAAAACAAAAATCAAAAAACCCAGGGACCAGCATTTTGGCTGCAGTGGTAAGCAAACCCTATTAAAGGATCCCCCCCCCCCCCCCCACACACACACACAGACAGACACCTATAGGTTTTTCTGCCAAATGTATGATGGCTGATCTACAACAACCAATTTTTGTTGGGCTGTTGCCAGTATAAATGGGCCTAATACTGTAAACCCAGAAATTTTCATGAATTCACGAGGAGCCAAGATTTGCAAAATTAAAATGCACGCAAAAGTTCTTGTCTACACTATGCACTGAATACCAATAGTAATTTCCAAAAATTTCATGCGATGAAAAAGGCTGTCAGCTCCAATTTGTTATAATTTCATGCCACAAATATTTCTGGTTTTACAGTACTGACATTTTGTTTTTTCTTTTTAGTGGAGCCGTAAAAGGATACAGTACTTTCCTTGTGCTGGAATGCGTGTACGACTCGCCCCAAAACTTAGGAGAGGATGGTGGAAACACAACACCAAGCCTGCCCTCATTGGGCAGATCAAGTTTGGAGGCAACAGTATAATTCAATCTGGCTAGACAGAGACAAGTATTTGACACATCCTGTGATATATCCTCCAAGCATTCCAATCCCCCTGCATCCTAACCCCACTTTTATTCTTTTGCTTTTTTATTTTCCCTTTTGTTATCTTGATGCAACTAGTTAAAAGATGTGCATTCACATCACAAGAATGTTCTCTTGAAGGGTGATATACAATTTGATGAAATGTGCAAAGATATAACAAAGAAAATGTCATATCTAATGGCCTCACAAATATTCAAGAAACTATTTTGTTTTAAAATGACATTACTCAAGACATTTTTCCCACTCGTGAAAGGTCATTCAGGTCAGGTGTTACTGTAAAACACAATATTTTCACGGCATGAAATTTTCGCGAATTTGAGCCGACATCCTTTTTCGCGGCATGAAATTTTCGAGAGTTGCCTCTAACATTCAGTGCGTATACTGTAGACATAAACTTTCACATGCATTTCAATTTCGCGAATCTTGGCTCTCGCGAAATTTGCGAAATTAAAATGCACGCGAACATTCCTCGTTTTACAGTATAACAAGCAAGTGCTCATTCATACTCCTTGCCCAGCTCACAGTGAGCTTGAGTTGCCGTTCACAAGCAGGAGCGTGGGTTAACCTCATGAGATTTTCACGAATTGGAGCCGATGGTCCTTTTTGCAGCATGATTTTTTGTGAGTTGCCTCTCACATTGAATGCATATAGTGTAGACAAGAACTTTCACGTGCATTTTAATTTTGCGAATCTTGCCTCTCGCGAAATTCAAGAAATTAAAATGCACACAAACATTCTTTGGTTTACAGGATTTCTTTGCTCTTTCTGTCGGAGCCAGCAGAAGGCCAAATTTTATATCGAGAAGTTTGTGGCTGATGTGGAAGCACCCATCTCAGGATATCTACAACTTTCTCTCTTGTTTCTTTTTGTGGGGGGGGGGGGAGGGGGGCGAGGTAGAGGGAAGGAATGGAAATTTGGGCGAAAGTGAGGAGGGGGATGAGAGCCGGAGGAATTGCGAATTGTAAATATTTGAGAGGGGTGTAACCCGGCACCACAACAAGATGTACCGCGGTGTCTTGTTCGGCCGGTAATGTGGCACCCGCAGGAAAGTGTGGAAGAATCGTAAGTGATTGCTTCACTTTCTCTGGTGGCGAGATCGTGAGTGTGTGTGCGTAACCCCACTGCCAAGAATTGGCTGGTGTCCCGTGCACGATCTTTGCGGAAAAAATGGATATTTATTGGCGTATCAGTTTTGTTTGACAAGATAATTGTTTAGCTGGAGGGAGTTTCTCCAAACTTCTTTGGGATGAGCATGTCACGATGATTTGCTGCTGAAAAAATCTTATAGAGGAGATTCCTTTTTCAACGAACTAAGGTACTGAGTGTAAATCCTATTGAAGAATAAAGCAATATTGCAATAATGAGAAGAAAGTTACCTTAAGATTTTAATGATATTGGTCAATTATCAGATATGGGGAAACCATTGCAAGAAATCCAGAATATTTCAGAAGACTCCTTTTTCTGTGAAGTTCTGAAGCAAAATCTAGATAAAGAATATGAGCAACGAATAGTAATGAAAAAAAAAATTATGATGTCAGAAATACTTGTCAATTATCAAAAATGGGAAAATGTTATGTACAGAGATAGATCCAAAGTATTGCATATTCATATTTTCATTATACCAATATAGACCCCCAAAAATGGCAACTTTATTGATAGCATGTGTTTAAGTACAGAAAAAAACCTACTATTGAGACCGTATCAGGACAGATACCACCCCTCCCCCCCTTGTGACAGTCAGAGTGCTGAATGCAATATAATGTAGCTTTTGCCTCAAGCTGTAGACTTCCCTTTTTCCACCCTCTACCAGCATGATGATGTCACATAATTGTTGGTAAAATTAGTCATTTCAGCACAAAAATGCCTGTAATGTCATGATTTACTTTCCGTCATGCTCACATCAAGAGATACGGCTTCTGAATTGATGTCGCAAATAACTTACAGTATTAACTTGGTGCTTTTTAATCATTCATGTACGCATGTCCCCACGTCAACTGATATCGCACACATGAGTATTTGCTATTAAAATGGGCCAGTTTTTCTACTCGATATAGAGATATGGAAATGGAGTGTCAAAGATTACATGAGAAATGATAGGGCAGCATTTCCGCAAACAGTGTTTTTATTTACTTATTTGTTCAAATCCCTCTCTCGTGCGTCACTGCCCAAAGAGTGCATTGGACGTTGGACTCTGTATTCATATGCGCGGGCTGGCATTTGAACTTGGAATTGTACTAGTGCTAGTAGACGCTCTTGCTCTGGAGTCATGTGGTTTATGAATGTTGGTGCATTGCAACCATTCACAGCTGACAGGTGAAAACAGCTAGAGGTAAGATATTTACTGCTGCATTTCTTATGATGCATGCAAATTTAATACTCATTCCAGAGATTGCTCACAGAGAGAATAATTGTGTGTGTGGGTGTGGTGTGTGTGTGTGTGTGTGTGTGTGTTTGTTTGGTTTTTTTTTGCTGGGTTTCCTTTGCCTCAGATTTCCAGTGTAGTTGAGATAGTGTTGATACTAGTACCTTATTGGAGAGATACAGTATATGTCATGGGTGCTATTCTGCAGGTACAGTATAAGTATCCATAATTATGATATTTCTGCATCAAAGTAATATTGGAGGCTCTTTTTCTAATGATTAATAGTGTTTTACATGTAGCTTGTTTCTTTTCTGTTGCCATTATTTACAGTCTGCACAGACAGATGTAAACATACACATGTATGTCAGTAATGTCCCTACTGTTGTCACTCTGATTTGCAAATGTGTGTACATGAGGGAGAAAAGAGCTCTCCTGGCTTTGAACATGTGAACGTATGGCACCTTGGTGTACATGTACATTTGTATGTAGGGTCTGCGGGAAGAGACTATTCTGGCTGCAGGGATTTACGAGAAATGCGCTATCCCTGAGGATGAGAATAGTGAATATTGTTTCATGTAGAACACATCTTTGTCCATCTTCGACATGAAGATGATGGGGGGAATACAGACAGTGGGGTACTTGGCTATGTATGACAAGACTCCTGTCGGGACATTGTGTATCATTGTAAATTGTACGCACAACAATAGCTGCTGGAGCGGCATGCCAGTAGTTGCATGTCGATGTCAGTGAGAGAACAGCGTGCCGCAAATATTTATATTCGGCCTGCATGATGATGAGCCCGTTCCGTGGCTTTCATCGTCTTGGCTATCTGCATGCATCCCCTCGCAGCCGGAGTTCTTTTTTTTTTTGCTGGAGGAATTTAGCCGTCTGAAAGGCAATTGCTATCCATCCCCATATAAATCCAGCAGATGGCTGTTTTTCATACGTAGTACGGTAGCGAAAGTGACAAGTTTGATCGCAGGGTACATTAATAACACTCAGCATTACAACGAGCCCGGCATAGGCTACCTGGTCTGTTTGCCTGCCTGTCTCTGTCAGTCTGTTTGTCTGTCAGTTTGTCTGTCTGTCTGTCTGTCTTTTCAATCTGTTTTTGCAGTAGCAAACGTCTGCATTTCCTTTGTAAATTCACTGGTTATATGAATTAAACCTTACGCTAAAAATGGGCGAGTTGTATTCTGTATGCTGGAAAATTGTGAGGCGTTTTCTCACTCCTCACGGCAATTCCATTATGTCTGAAGAGAATTTGTGATATTTGACAGTTGCTACCTCTCCTTTCTGTAATAGTTAACCATCACTTCGAAAATCTTGTCTTTACTGTCAAACAAGAAATTTTCGTGGGCATTTTAATTTTGCCATTTTCGCGAGAGCCAAGATTTGCAAAATTTATTAAAATGCACACAAAAGTTCTTGTCTACACTATATATGCAATTGAATGCCAGTGGCAATTCGCAAAAACAAAAAATTGCTGTGAGTGAGCTCAAATTGGTGAAAATTTCATGCCCCAAAATATTTCTGGCTTTTAGATTTAAACATTTGGTTCTTTTTTTTTTAAGAAGCTGTATTGTCATCATTGATCTGTAAATATTGATATAATCTTAAACTCTGCTTTTTTTTTCTTTAGAAATCCGATGTCCTACAGGGATACTTGGATGGGAAATTTGTATGTCAGTGATATCATATCCTCAGATCATTGCATCTGTGGTTTATAACCAAAAACATTTTTTGGTGTAAAACTATGCAACCCGAAATGCCATAACTTTCTGATCTCAGTTCCAATTTTCATCAAACTTCCACCATTCTGTTAGCATACTGCACACACCATGAATTCGGCGAGTCTCATCTTTTGTGAGTGGGGACTTCCCAACCATTTCACGGGTGGCTAAATTCACGATCATGGAATGTACAGTATTGTCTTGCACCTTTTTCGTGTATTGTGTTGCAGTTCATGAACCTGTGCATGTTGCGTTCATGTCAAGATCAGAGTTGACATTTTCTCATGTTTTTAAATAAGCAAATAGCACCCTACTCATAAAATTTGCAAAAATAACTCCCCCCCCCCAAAAAAAAACTACAGTAAATGGCATGTTCTTATTCAATACTCTGTCTGTATGAATCATCTTGAAATGGAGTTGCATTGCTCTTTATATAATAGGGACCGGTCCCAAACATAGGCTCAAAGTATGGTACTATACTTGTTTGACAAATTATACTGCCACAGAAAATGGAAGTATTAGTTTATGATATACTCATCAGTTGTTGTTGTTGTTGTTGTCTGTTGGTTGTTGGTTGTTGTTGTTGTTGTTGTTGTTGTTGATGTTGTTGTTGTTGCTGTGACTACTACTTTGGTATTTTAATCCACTAATTTATACAAGAGCAATCACTAGGTACATATATATGATATTCCCTGTTCCGAGGATCCGTAGCGTTTGTACTACAGACATTTGTAGGTTCAAGAAAAGCATAAAACTTAAAGAGGGAGAAATGTGCCTGTCAATATCGCTCATTTATCATCAGGTCCTGCATCCAGGAATATTAAGCGTGGAGATTATCATTTGAGTGCAGTATGAGGATAACCGCTCAGACCCTGATACACTTTACCACATGTGTGCTGCAGCTGGCCTCCTTCTCAGGCTCATTGATATTAATATTACAAAAATGTAGTATTGTGTGTGTATGATATTGATTGAATGCAGAAAGGCATAAGATTCAAAAGTTGTTGTTTTTCATGAAAGTTCATTCTTCATTTAGAATTGAAATAGCATAGCTCAGTGTATAGTACTCGTCTGAGGCTTCTTTCGATGAAAATGTGGTACAGAAAACAAGACATCAGGCTGGGCTCTACACTAAGTGCCTAAAATGGGGATGGGGGTTGGAGAGAGAAAATAGATGCGATGCCTGAAATAGCATTTGACACTGGAGTATTATGAGGAATGGTTTTTACATCTGAAGAGAGTGAGCTGCGCTGTAAACTCTTACTGCTGTCGTTTGGCTTTTGTTTCCTGCAGCCTCTTGTCTGAAACCGTGGACAGAGTAGGTCCGTGCTAAACCCCACATTGGCCTCTTGTTCCTCATTGCAGTTTATAATACCATGTGTCAAACTAATCAAGATTTCTTTCTTTGCTTCACCTTGTTTCTGTTTCTGTAATGAGAGACAAATGCTGGGGAACAAACTACTACAGGGCAAGGTAGTTGTATATGGTCCATATTCAGCTTGTATGAGAAAGGACAATGATTTTTTTTTCTTCTTCTTTTTTAAAGGGGAAATCCACTTCATGTTTAGTTTTAATGATCTTAACAGAGATGAAGTTTGTCAAAAAGAATGGTGCATGAAAAGTTCATTGACTTCTGATTGGAAATGGAAGAGTTGTTAGATTTGTAAGATTGATATGAATTGGTGAGATATATTTTTATTAGATGAGGCAATGATGTTCTTGCTCCAGTATACTCTTCCCATAATTTCTGCAAAATCTGTGACAATCACCTTGTATTAGAAAAGACAAAAGTGCTGAATAGCTTCTAACTGTAGCAGTGAAGATTGAGAAAAAAAAATCTTTTAAATTCTTCAATTTAGGCAGACATTCTTTGAGGATATGCTAAAGGTTTAGGAGACTTTCAATATGAGATAATGACACCATTACCTTGATACCCTGTTTGCACATCATTTACTAGTAAGTGAAGCTGTTTTCTGAATACATTATGGAATTTATGCATTTCATAGCTTTCGTAGTTCAGTTCAATTCCAGTGAAACTGTTGCTGATCTTTTTGTTGGATTTTACAGTGATTGTCAATTGAAGGGGTCGGTGCAGTATAGTGCTAACCCACACCATGGTCATTTTGAGATAATCGCTGTTGAATGTTTGGAAAGTCCATACATTGTACATTAATAAAACATGAATGCATGCATTTTTACCATCTTATTAGTTGAATTCAAATATGATAGTTTCACGGAGGTTAGAGTGAAGGATAAGGATCATGAAAATGCATGTAACTCAATTTTGACGAAAGTGTGGGTTAGCACTATATTGCATCGACCCCTTCAATTTGAACATAGGATGGATTTTATCTTTAGAAGCTCTGCATGGAAGTCTATTTTTTGTGGGGGGGGGGATGGGGGGAGTGTGTTGTCTGAAAGGATGAAGAGGAGACAACAAAGGCACCATGGAAGGAAGTGGGGAGAGGTAGGTGATCTGTTAATCCATTATCCCTTAATGTGTAGATTGAGTGGGATCAATTAATCCTAGGCTGTAGTTAGAACAGATCTTTAAAAGTTGTGTCTGGGAGTGTTACCAGATATCAAGTATTGACAATCATGATCAGATGGTGAGGCTGTTGATTGTAATAGTTATTATTACATTGAATATATAAAGTATCATTTATTAGTATTAGTAATACTGTTATATGCGCAGTAGAGTATATTATTATTATAGTAGCTGTGCAATATAAATGTCCTTTATTATTATTATTATTATTATTATTACTATATTCACCTTCCTTACTATTTAGTTTTATCTGTATGATCATCATCATCATCACCACCATTGTCATCACCACCACCTTCATCATCATCATTATCATCATCATTAATTTGATCATCCATAATCTACTGCCATAGAAATTTGAAATATCAAAACTAAATGCAACACATCAAATCAAATCAATCAAAACAACAGCTGGTAGGAGGCTGGAATAATGATAGCAGAGTGTGAAAGACTTCCAGTTGTTGGCTTATAGTCAAGATTATTTTGAGACCAAGCCCGTTGTGGTGCAGGATGTGGAACAGACACAGAGAGTTTCGGCTGCCTTGAAATTAATATAAGTGCTGAAAGGAGCCTCGCAGACTTCAGCAAGCCTAACAACTTCCATACATGAGGGGCGATATCCCCACATCATCCTATGAAATACATAAAGGGGGTTTTGTTTTCAGATCCAGAGATGGAAGTTGTAATGCAAGGTGTTGATAGAAAGTAAGAGTCAAAGCAAAGAGAAAATTGAGAAAAACCATGAGTTTTGTGGTCATCATCTTTCCTATGTATGTGTTTTTGTGTTTGGTGTGCTTTTTAATAACCAGCAAACACAATGAAACAGTGTTCACTGTATTTCCCCACTCCTGTTTAGTCCCAATACAGACTTCTTTTGTTCCCAGCCTTGGTGCAGATATGGATTTCCTTTTTTTTTTTTTACATCACCAGCTGGCAAAATATTGCCAATTCAGAAGTAATTACCATCAGCCATGTATTTTGTTAATAGTTTTATTGGTCATTTAAGCTAAAGGTACTACAATGTATGGAGATGTGGGATTTTATGTGTATTTCTCTGTGTGTATGTGTGTTTTTATATTCTTACAGATGGTGTTTCTGCTGTTTGAATCAGAAGTGAGAGATTGTGCAGTGCCGCAAACATTTTAGCACTCAAGTTGTAATTAGAACAGTGAACCACGCTCACAATGTACCACTGATCAAGCTGTTTTTCTTTCCCACCTGGTTTCCTAGTTGGCAATCAAACAATGATAATCTTGTTTTCTGTTCCCTGTTGTACTCAGAGCATTTGTAGGGAAATTTGCTCATTGTGTTCAAGATTGCAGCTCGGTGTTTTTGCGAGTGTTTGAATTTTTACAATCCAGAACCCCAGCAATGGAATGAAAAATGATTATCATCTCTTTTCTGGAGAAAAGATACTGATTTCCCACTTTGGAGATGATACATTTTATCATCCTAAAATTCCTATAGAAGCCATGATTTATTTAATTGATTAATTCCTTCGTTCATTCATTCATTTATTTGTTTGTTTATTTATCTATCTGTTTATGTACTTGTTTATTTTTTGCTTATTTGTGTATTTGTTGTTGTATTTGTTTATTTATTTATTTATTTTGTATTTCCTAATTTACTAATTTATTTATTTATTCATATATTCATTTATTTATTCATTTATCATTTGTTTATTTTCTTTAGGGGTTGCTAATATTACAAATATCAGTCAACTTGTAAAACACATGCACACACACACACATACACGAACACAAATAAAAACACCATTGAAGCAAATGACATGTGGTATAGATAGTTCATGGAACAAGAGATTTGCTTTGCTGTGTTGGCCTTGTACCTCCCAAAGAATGTTGCGCATCCATATTTTAATTCATTGCTGCTTGGAATCCATGTACTATTTCTCATTTGAAATTAAGAATAATGAATGATAATAATAATTAAAATCTGCTGTGAGGCCATAAACAATGTTTCCAGGCATACAATGTTGATTCAACATTAACACTGCTCCTGCATCGTTGTAATGCCAGTCCTTCAATTTTTCATTCAGGATTTGCTCGCTTCATTGCCCCAGCACTTGGTAACTTGTTTAGCACTGTTAGCGCTATATAAACACGGGGCTCATGTTCGGATGAGCCCATTGTTTATGCAGCGCTAACAGTTTGGCAGTTGAACGTGTGAGCAGATGCCTCTTGCAAGTTTTCTTTTCCTACCTAATTTCACGGCAATCAAGTAATGAGCCAAAACCCCCTACTGGGTGAACATGGGCCCTCCGTTGCAGCCGTAGCATCTCTTCTCGCAAATACACATAGTTCCTACTCTGAGTAATAGAATTAGTGGTCGTAGCATTCCAATAATTCATTCTGTAATCATTCATGAGGAATGCACAGAATCAATACCCCCCCCCCCCATCTTATTTCCGTTCCTTTTCATACCAAATCCGCTCAATTTTGACCTGTGTACTTATCGACTTTACCTGGGGCCTTGAGTTCATATTCTGTGTGTGTGATTCCAAGACGTCTGTACTCTATAACCTTCTCCCTCTCTCCTACTCTCCCTGGGTCTTTCTTTCTCTTCTATTCATTCCTTGTGATTGAAAAGAAAAAGAGGCCAGGACAGTGCAAGTATAGAAATTCAATAGGTGTTGAAATAAAAAGTTGTTGAACCCTATTATATCTTATATGGCTACCATCCTTCCATTGAGGTAGAACTCCTATTTGAGAATCAAATAAGGAAAGTACTTGTATGAAGAAAATAACTTGACTCCTTGCATCTTTTCTCCTTGATTCATTTCACAGTCCATGTGTTTTATGGTTTAAATGTTGTCATGGAAGTACATTTTTGCTATGTCAAGATTGACTCTTGGAGAATATCATAACTGAAATAATGCACTTTTATGTGCTGTCGCAATATATTGCAATAACACCCCCCCCCAAAAAAAAAAACAACAACAACAACAACGACAACGACAAGCAAATACATTTAGGTAATGTTTTGTACCAGTAATTAAGTGTGGAGAAATACAACAAATTAAATCTCACATCATAGTAACAATAAGAAAAATGATATTAGATAAAAGGAAAATAAATGCCATACTGGCTTAGGAGTACCCATACCCATCATAGATTTCTGTGCTCTCGTTTGTCAGCAAATCTTATACTGTAAAGCGAGGAGTATTTGCATGCATTTTAATTTCGTGAATTTCACAAGAGCCAAGATATCCCAAATTGAAATGCATGTGAAAGTTCTTGTCTGCACTGCGCATTGAATGCCAGTGGAAAAGGCTGTCGGCTCCAATTCATGAAAATGTCACGCCGCAAAACCAGTACTCCAATTTCAGGTGTCTCTGTCTCTTCAAGCAACACTACAGTGTATGAGGAAGGTGAAGTGCGTTGATATGATGAAACTAGTTATTCCTCTGTTATTTGCAGTGGCTGGTATCGGCCCATGCAAATCACCCCACACAAAACCCGATCTCTAAACCATGCACAGTTATTATACCAATTGATATCCCTGACAACAGGTACACGTGCGCTACGACAATCAGGGACAAACCGGCAATCAAAAATGAAGTGCATGTTGTGAATAGAAGCTGATGGTGCTTAATATAACCGCCACCAGCACAATATTACCCCACTGTGTCGTTCAATAAACAGTAGGCCTATGTCCTATATCATTGTCAGTTGGCAAATGTTTTTGCTGGTCTGCACAGTTAGCAGAATCTATTTTGGATTGGTTTGAAAATTGCCATTATGGTAAGGAAATGAAATTCCGTGTCTGTGGATTTAGTGTTCATTTTGTAGGCATTGACCAGCAGCAGTGAACGTTTTCAGCCAATATATTATGTCCCTATTGAACGGGTTTTGGCTCGAATATATTGAAATAATGTGTAAACATTTTATCACGTACACTGCATTTCATGGGTAATAATTCCAGATTAAATCAGATGAGCACTGTATTGAACTATTTTGGAAAATCACATTTTGATTTTCTATAGAAGCTTTGTCAAACAGTAACTAACCTGAATGCTGCCATAGCTCTCTCTTTTATATTTCAAGCTTTTACAAGTTCCATGGCAGTCACAAAGGTGATATTTGATGCATGAGTGGCAATGGCTTAATTCTAAGCAAGTAACCTCCAAATGTGACATGAAAATATTGTCGAACATTCCTTTTACCAAGAGGAACACACGGATTATCAAATCTCTTTGTTCGCGTGGCCTTGAGACTGGCTGGATCATTATATATGTATGTGAGATGATACGATTTATGGCGCCAAAGACATGACCCAAAATGACTGAGCCAATTTTATTTAACATACCATTCATTGCAAGGAACTAATTAATATTATAGATGCCGTCATACCATATATGAATATTTAAATTCTGTTTGGTGAGATAAGGTTTTAGATGTTACTATTATTTTTGGTTGATCCTGCTGCATAATTCAATTTTTAGTGTATATATATGTCATCTCTACTTTGCTATTGGCGCCACTTGTAATTTTCATTTCTTAATCGTGGTTGAAATCAATTTTTGAAGGGTTATTGATATAATGCTGCGTTAAATGATGCAACTCACATTTGATATGGTTTTTTGTTTGTTTGTTTTTTGTTTGTTGTTGTTTTTTTTTTTGCTGTGAAATCGAACAAATGAAAATATCCAATGACACATTTCTTTCTCAGGCATGTATTCTAGATGTTACACTACAGATAGTGGCATATTAGAAGTCAGCATCACTGTAATAAAAAGCATCCATCTTCATTTAATTGAACCATGGTAACAGTATGACATTCTGAATAGCTTATCAAACATTTATTTACAGTGCTTTTTCCTCTTTAATAATAGAAAAGTAGAGCCAGCTGCTGAAACTTATCCGTCTTCATCCAGTGGAGACAGACAGTTTTTCTCAAACTTGAGCTTTGATAATTAATACTAACTCATCATGGTTGTCAAGCATTGGGTCTGGCTCCACAGACTAGCAACATAGAGCACAGTCGCATTAAACACTGCAAGAGGTCGTAACGTCTGCTTTGAGCAAATATGTACGCAGCCAGAACTTGAGAGCATTGTGGAAAATAATGGCAAACAGGGAGCACAAGGTCAATCTGAAAGTTTGAGAGCAATGAGGAGAGTTTATAGATTTTGGATGATTCATACGCGAATTTAATACATTTTGTTACAGTGAGCTGCTGGAGAGAGAAATTTGCACCTAGGAACTCAAGTAAAGTGTGAGCTATGTATGTATACACTTTAGACTGTGAGAGGTACACTTTAATGATTTGTTCTGTGTATTGTACAGTGTAGCTGTCATATATTTCTTCGAAAATTGGGAATGTACAGAGATAGATAGCTGTGATATAAAGGTGTGTGTGTGTGTATGTGTGTTTAACTCTTTCTTGGAGATGATTTGTGAAAGGATGCTGTTTGATGTGAATGGTAACTTCTATAAACTTCTGTCCAGGTGCATCACTGCTTTGATGTTGATTAAGAAGTGAGAAAATGTGGATATATGGTTAATATCATTTGGAAAATAATGTACATTATAAATTAGTTTACTCAATGCAGGAGAAGTTTAATTTCTGGAGGAATTCATGATATTATTTAATCAATTGTACTGATATTTTTGTGTTCCTTTAAAATTGATCAAACAGAAAGGATCATACATTTGGCCAAAAAAAAGAAAATTGTAGAAAGTGATAAAATACAATGTGTGCCTTTCTGTATGTTAACTCTGAATATGGAATAGATAGACGTATATGTTTATTTTTTCATCTGACTGTACCCGTAACGTTTAATACCCTGTTCTGTTCCTCTCCGTGTCCAGGTTTCAACTATTAGAGAATTCATTGGATATTGCCTCTCCAAAGTTAGACAATGTGGATTTAAACCAGAACGGACAATTGGAAGCATCTATTACAGTACCGACCAGCAGAAACTCGGAGTGACCATCGTCTGAATTTGCTGCCAGTAGCATATCCCACCGTCCATGTATCTCTCGTCATTGAGATTGAGTTGGTAAAATGTCTCCTCCGCCTCATCCTCGATGGCAATGGAACGAATGGCTGATGAGACGGTGTAGGAACAGAGTGAAAACGTCTCCAAACAAGAGGTAGGAAAGATTCCATGAATTTTGTCATATTTAGCCCCAACCTGGATGTTATTTTATGGCTGGAAGCCTCTTTCATTGCACAGATTTCATTTTGTTTCACACTGGTCAGAAAGGAAGTTGCACCTGTAATGACAGGTTTTACAAGAACTCACTTGAAGCGGAATTGTTTGTGAGGAATTAAATTAAATTTCTAGTAATAAACAGCAGAAAAGGAAACAAAAAAGGGAGATTGACTACTTTTTTCTGTTTGCCACAATTGGTCATTTTCCCTTGTTTGATACCAACACCTCAGTCTCTTGAAAGCACTGGGATTGCTTTCTAAAATGGCCGTATGTAAAGATTAAATACAACTATAGTTGTGAGCGACTTTCAGACTAGACTGGTTTTCTGTGAGTTTCCTGTGTTTACCAAGGGCTGTTTCACTTGGTGCTGTGTGTACCACAGAGATTCATATTCCCTTCGTAGCCATGAATTTGCCATTCAGTACAGAGTGTTTACACTACACTCAAAATGCATTATCATCAGGTAATGCTGAAATCATAGAAGAGCCGGACCAGTGTGCATTGTGTACCTATTTTTCTTGGGCCATAAATTGCCAGTAGGTAATACGTATCACTGCAGAGGCCTATTCATTAACCCATCACACACAGATACCTGGTGGTTCTTGTGCAGTAAAGTTTATAGAAAGACTTTTATCTGGATTTTTAGAATGAAATGAATAGACCCTGTGGAAGGGGTTGGGATGAGAGGGATAGATTTATGTTTTGTTTTGTTATAATTTTCATATAATTTCTGTTCCTATTGTGTTTCTTTTATATGTTCTTGCTTTTAATAGTTGATGTATGTTTGATCTGATGTTGTTGTTGTTGCTGCTGCTGCTGCTGTTGTTGTTGATGGTATTGTTGGAGGACACAGATAATTGATTGACAAGCAGTCATCTTTACACATTTTGTGTAATACCATGTAAAGCTTAAAGGGGTCGTACAGTATTGGTTGAGACCTAATTTTAGGTTTCTCACATTTCTTGGTGAGATAATGAGAAACCTCTTATGAAATATGAAAGAGCTTGTAATTCTATGAGGAATTCAATGTTTATTTGATGAAAATTGGTTTTGAAATGGCTGAGATATCCAAAAAAGAGGGATTCTAATAAAGTGTGGGACCCACACTTTACTATGATTGCTTTGTTTTACTTTATTTTTGGATGTTTCATTCATTCCAAACCCGATTTTCATCAAATAAACTTTGAATTCCTCTTAAAATGGTGTGCTCTGTACTATATCATAAGTGTTTTCTTGGTATCTCGCAAAAAGTTAAAAGCCCAATTCTCATCTCCACCAATACTGTACTATCCCTTTAACGCTGGAATGCTACCCTTTGTAGTACAGTAAGAGATGGAATTTAGGTCTGCTCGTTGATTTTATTAAGAGAGAAAACAACAACAACATTGAACTCATTAAATATCCTGTCTGTTATGCTTTGTACAAAGATGTGTGTGAGAGATAACTTCAATGCATTTATATGAAGCTTTGAAGATGACATGTGTGTAGTAGAGAAGGCAATATCAGATACATGTAGTGCTCTTATTGCATGTGTAAGTTTTCCATGTGAGCATATTTGTTAAGCCCTTCATTTTTAATGCTTTATATATTCAACATTATCCGATCTTCTTAAATTGCAAAACTATACACGAAAGGAGCTCAGCAAGTATCCTAAAATAAGCTAAGCATAGTGAAATTAAACAGGATGAAGTAGAGAATGGCTAGTGCACTGAAATAAGAGAAAATCGTCAAAGAGTTTCATTTCAAAGTCTTGTTTAGCGAACGCCAGATATGGTCGCATTGCTAGAAATCACAGACGGCGTCTTGATTGATTTGACTGTCCGCATATCACTTTAGCACCGCGGTATCCCTTAAGATTTGGGTCAATTCATTCTGCACAATGTGCCGAAGAGATTATTTGTGGTTGCTGCAAAGCGATGTATGGCTAATTCAGCTCCAAAGTGCAGCAGTGGTATGTTAACTTTAAATTTGTGCAAGGTTGCAGCCATGAAGAATAGGGCTTTATATTTCTGGCATGAAACAGTTTACTGTAAAATACCGAATCCTTTCTGATGACAAATGCTTCCAAATTCAATGAATTCATTACCATTCCGGGGGGGGGGGGGGGGGGGGGCATTTCATGAAGCATTTTGTCCGACAACTTTGTCAGACAAATTTGCTCTCAGCCAATCAGATGCAAGGATTTCAGTGGCTTTTCACAGTTTGTCAGACAAAATATTTGACAAAAAGCTTCATGAAATGCCCCCCAGATGCCCCCCCCCCCTTTGCTTGGATTTAGTAAAGAATCACCATTTACGGAAATAATACTCATCCATTTATCTAGCTTTATCGTGATAGAGCAAATTCTGTTCGTCTCTGTCCAAGAGAGCATTTGAGATGCTGAATTCATTCTAAAGTTGACGCACCACCTGCGCATGTGGCGCATGTGTAATTCCAGTTGATCCACAAATAAATGCCCTAGACCCGAGCTGGATAGATATTTAGAGACTGCTTTCAGAACCCAGTTTTTGTTGCCATGGGGTTGAATTGGATTTCCATGTGTCTCTGATAGTGACTTTTTCTCTTGCTATTAGATATTCATTGTTTCGTTTGTCTACTCCCTAATCCTTCTCCCTCTTCTTTATTCTATTTTGAATAGTATGTTTGGCTGTCCATCTTTTTTTAAAATGATTCGGAATATGTCATATATGATAATGCCTGTGCACATCTTTCCATGTCTTTCAAGCTTATCTGTTTCATTCTCCACACGTATTGTTTTCTGATGTCTTTCTGCTAATGATAGCATCATTCACACAGACAAAATTGCAGGATATCCATCGCAGTCCAGATACTGAGATATTTTAGAGCCTGCTCAGATGGACGGAAATATCCCGCTAATCGCTGATCGCGATAATTTGTGGAGCAAACTGCTTCATGCCCGACATCTCCGTAAATGGTGACCCTTGCCCTTTTGTTCGTGCGCTGTTATGATGTGTTTTGAATGATGGGATCAGCAGATATTGAGATTATTTGCTCCAGCGTTCACACACTCACCATGACGCACATTATCGTGCTATTTCTCATTTTTATTTCTCAATTGCGATAATTCTTAAATAAATGGAAGATTTTGAAACTTTGATCGTTATGCTGATCACACTATATCATGAGATATTTGTGTCCATTGCAGGAAATTTGTCTTTGGTTAAATGTACAATTGTAAAATTCATCGGTTTCAATGAATCTTCAGATTTGGGAAATTTGTAACCATTGTTGTGTTCTTGGTGAGCTGCATTTCCTGGTCAAATCTTTTCTTACGAATACACGTAGGTTGGTTGCTGGGTTCATGCCTGCCATAATATTAGAACAGCAACAAAATTCCTCATTTTCATGAAGGCACGGTTCAGGCATTTTGGGAAGCTCTTTATTTCTTTTTGGCTAGGGAGGATGTACAAGTACGTGTTGTAGATGTCATTCTTAAGTATTTGCCTTTTAAAGGGTTCAATTTCTGCAAGATGAAGTCTGTGAGTTGTCTGCCTGTGTAAAAGTGGAATGAAAGAGCGAAACCGTCCTGGAACAAAGATGCATTCGGTATCAACATCCTGTGATGAAAATGGTCTCCTCCTCCTCTTTTTCACCCTCTCTCTCTCCCTCCCCCTTTCTCTCTCTCTCTTCTTTAATACCCCATTCCCATTCCCCCTGTCCCACAGACTCGTAACCGATCGTCTGTTTGTTTCTCACTAGATTGCGTTTATTTGGACGTACCAGATCCGTGTGTCTCGCGCTGGCGAGGGGGTAGACAGCATTTGTTTGATGCTCCTCCTGGTCATGTTTCATAGAATAGCAGGACACGGCGATTTGTTAACTGAGTGGATATCTGGTATACAAGCAAATCGTAGACAGACAGGCAGGGATGGGATTTCTACTTCCCTGATGTACGGTAGAGCTAAGAATAAAATAAGAGATAAAAGAAAGGCTTGCGGAGGCAGAGCCTGCCCAAGTCGTCCAGTGATAGTACTCAGAGATTTAAAGAGACTGTTTAGCATTGTGTTGGTGGCTCATTTCAGAAGTTGTCCTAGTCTGCTGACTGCGCTGGATGATGATGCTCAAAGGCATGGAAAAACAGTCCAGCTTCTGAAAGGTTTGAGAATTTGAAACGTTGTCAAAGAGGGTCATAAAGAGTCGCAAGGGAGTCAGTCCAACCCTTCCCACTAGGACAGGGCGTGCTGAAGGCAGCTAATTGGGACAATAAAGTTTAGAAATAATAGTAATTGTCATTATAGATTAGACTACAGATGATTTGTGTCTACTGTTATGTGAGACACAGCAATTCATTAATACAGAGTATAACAATATTCAACAAATTCCTTTTGGATATGAGTACATTTGCAAGACTTTAAGTGTCTTTCTGCTATATTTGTCTTGACAGTCTGTCATGGGAAAAAAAAAAACAAACTTTAATATTGATCTACCAGGGAAAACAAATATATAGTTTGCTCTTCCTATACTAATTAGGAGGAAAACACAGGCAATACACAATCATTGACAGCATGTCTGTTTGATATAGTACATGAATTTCAGCAAACATGACTAATTCATTCTGCATTTGATATAAGACCAAAGCCAAAGGCTACCAGTTGAGGGGAGTTGTGATTAGCAATAATTGTAGCAGGTGTTTAGTAGAGAGCATTTTGAGGTAAAGAAAAAAAGAATGAGAGATATCAGTCTTCTGACCCCATAACCCTTGCCAATCCTGGCTCGCCTCTAGAAGGTGATTGGGAAGATTAACGGGAATACATAAAAGTGACAAAACTGCGTGTGATATGTTACTCATTTATAATGTACATCCCCCCAAAGCAAATGAAAAATGCCAGAGTCTGAAAAACTGCAGTAATCATGGGAGAGTGGATTTTATGAGTAGATAGATAAATGTAGTAGTGAGATACACTTCAGCAATTGATGATGCTGAGTAACTTATCTGCCAGCGCTTATGTAAATGCATCGTTTCAGTGAAAGATGTAATGCCTTGTCTTCGGGTTGATGCGCCCCAAAACACAAACACCATTTATCATCGCCTGCAGCGCTCTGTGCAGAATGAAAAATGAAATTGCATTTTCATATATTTCGTCAAGCCTTGGGATATATCTCTCTCTTTCTCATCCCCTTCTCTTTTCCCCCTGTCTCTTTCTTTCAATCTCCTCTTTGCTAATTTGTGCGCCCATCTGTGTTTATACAGCATTGTTTCCCATTTGCATTTTGATCATTAGTGCGAATCTGTGCTGCACTTTCTTCCCATGTGACTGAGTTTGCTCCCCAAATTGGCAACCATGTGTCGAGATCTGCTGTCGCTGGACTCGAATAATTGTCTTCATGCAGTAGAGTACAATTATCCCAATCAGTACTCATCAAGTTAGTCCACGACCACAAATTCATCTTCAGCAATTTTCTTTTCCTGTCGGCTTCTTCCCTTGGCAGACGTGCACCCTGCCGCAGCGTATCTATCACTGCTAAGAGAGAAGACAAGGCAGAAAAGAAGGGTTCCTCCCATTTATTTCGCAATTTTGCGCAAGAGCTGGGATAAAAGCCAGCAAATTACGAGGCATCGTTCGTCGGGCATCAGGCGAAAAAAGGGAGGAAAGTGGTCTCCATCCTCACCAGAGACCAGAATGAGACCACGATTTTATTGGCCCGTGGGGCAACCCATATTGTGTGTCCATCGCTCCTCTTTGTGGGGGTCCTCCCTATGCAAAGTACCTCTGAGGGAAGGTGAGGGTGGGGGGGGGGGGAAGAGGAAGAAGTAGAGTGCCTTCAAGGGTCAGTGCACTTTCAGGTGTTTCCCCTCAATTCCTAGTGGTGGGTGTATGCATGTCTGAAGTATGTGTTCAACAAATTTGTTTATAAGGGCGTGAGCATGCCTGGTTGGTATATAGTCTTGGAAGAACAGACTGTTGAAAATATGAAGATTAGTGATTTTGCATGGGAATGTCCAGTGAGTACTTACTAGAGGCTTACTATGAAAGATTCAGTATTGTAGGGGCTGACTGAGCTATAGCATGATGTCTGTGCAAAAGCTGAAAACAATGTAGACAATTTAAAAGGGAGACCCAGAAATTCAGTGTGTGTTTTTGGAAACTATCTGCAGTCAGTTCCAGAGATAGAGCATTTGTGTGTATGTGTGTACAAGTGTTTGCGGCGTATGCATAGGAAAATGAACTTTCATTAAAACGTGCAGACATTTCACTATCAGGACCCACACCAGGTTCTCTCTTTTTTTTTTCTCTCTCTCTCTCCTCCCCCCCCCCCCCCCCCCACCTTCCTTCCTTCCTTTAAGGTGTGCATTTTAATACTAGCGGCATTTTCCCTGTACTTCATCCTGCAGGTATTGCCAATAATGCAATATAGGCAAGTGCAGGGCCTTATCATGGCAAATTAAAGGGAGAGTCACCCATTGCAACCAGTGCATGGTACCCTGCATTCTCAATCACCCACTTTTGCCCCTCTTTTGGCATTTCTATTTTAGATATGCAGTAATATGCTTTTTTTTTTTGGTAAAAGGAACCACCATTGTGAGAGAAGAGTTCCTTGATGTATTGTGAGCTAAAATATAAACATAGAATTAGTATCATAAAATAGTGGCAAGTGACAATTTATCTTAATTCATACCTGCCTCAAGAAGATAATGATACAGGTTAAAGGTACTGTCTACCTTTGGGAGCAGTGATTTGAAGGAAAAAAAAAGGTTCCAGTTATCACATTTGATGCACATGTATAGGTCAGTTGTGTAAAAAAAAAACAACCTACCATATGAAAATTTTGCAGTCAAGCCTAAAATACAAGGAAGTTTTGTCAAGAAAACATTGTAACTGCAGGTACTAGGTTTATTCTAGAAATGATTTTATTATAACTGTTGATCACATGTTAACGATATTACTTGACATTGATAATCTGATTAACATTTTTACATTGGTAGTTTCTATCTTTAACTCACATTTTAGAACTATTTTGAAGCACTAAGCTGGGTTTTTGTTTCATCTGCAATTGGTAAATAATGCCTTTCAATTCATTTGTACAGTCACATGACTACATGTACATTGTATTATTTCATGGTGTTGCCCATTATATGGATTGTCAGTTTTGATGATTTCAGGTAGAAATTTTCTGCTCTCTTGCTTCTCACTCTGCTCAATGTTTCTCAAATTTTTGAAGATTCTCCTTTTCTTTGATTTAGCGTTTCCATTTATGTACAACGTTATTTTCTTAGGCTCCCTTCAGGGTTTCCCCTTTAACCATGCTGCATCGGTTTATGATATTGAAGGCCTGAAGCCCTTTGCACGTATTGGATTTCGCCGATCTCTGTTTATTTGTCAGCCTTTTTCCACCTTCCATTACATGTTTCCCCCTTCGCTGACTCTCCAGGGTTTTCTGTTCATTTCCTCGAAATTTCTCTTCTTCAATAGCATCCCCCGCCACTCCCAAATATCCAAACAGCACTCTAATTTCTGATGTGGGATATAACCTCAATCACTTAGGGACTTGCCATTTGCTTGTGAGGGTGCTCTTGGACTATCAATCAAGACAATGTACAAGAAACATTTGTGGGTTACGGGTGGTTGTGTGGAGTTTGCAGAAGAGCCCATTATTTTGCCATTACTTTGCAAAATAGCAAGCTGAGCGATCTCAGGCAATGGGAATTAAAAGCTTTCAACAGAGAAAACATTTCTATCCATCCATGCATTGCCACTACACCAGTGCTCCACTTTATGGCCCTTTTGCAGAAAAAGATGCAATCAGACAAATGATTAGTCAGAAAATCAAACGTATAACAAGTTGGGTATCAGCCAATCAGAATTGAGTATTCAGAGATTCACACTGTATGTTTGATTTTCTGTCTTAAATTTGATCTTACCTTTTATATGCAACAGGGCCCAGATTATGCAGCTTGTAAAGATACTAGTTCATTTTGAGGTGTGGTGTGCCATTCCGCAGCTGTACTTCATAGCCCTAATGAGGGCTGTATGTCCAAGAAATCCAAACTTGTGAAAGAGGCATTTCAAACACTCATTGATACCTGATAACATCCAAAAACATTTATACAGTAACTGTACAGTATACTAAAAGAAAAAAAAAAGTCCCAAGCCGCATTTACACCTACTAACATCGCGATTTTAAAAATCGCGATATTTTGGTTCCACCGTTTACACTTGCGCAAAAGTATGCGAAGTTTGAGCTTCACGAAACATCGTGATTTTTTGGTCGGTAGTGCGCATGTGTAATTTACCTCTTTTCAACATGGTAGCTGAGTGGAAGCGCGCGCTATTCTGTTCGTTTTCACTGCAGTGCAGTATGTTTTGTTTACAGTTAGCTGGTTGGAACGTTGAGCCAGGGCTTTTTATCATCAGTACAATGCACACATAAATTTGTGTTTCTCTCGAGTGTAAACTTACGGTAAAACTACATAGCTTGCTATATTAGATCACATACGTACAATGTAGTAGGTGTGTAAAACTTCATCTAAGTATGAGAAAGCTGATCAAAGCGGCATTCAGGAGGATCATGAAATTTCACCAATATTATAACGAAAGTGAGAAGAAGGCTCGTTTTTTTTTAGGACTGGTATTTTATCAGGCGACAGCAAGAAATCACCATTGTTTTACCGACACTTGTTACGTACTCCTGTATTCCACAAACAATGTCCATCAAATACCGAGAGAAGTATGGGCACTCCCAAAATCAATGCATTGCTGGGAGAACATTATTTTGTTAAGTCATCATGGGGTGATGATACGTGGTTGTAGAACTTCAGGTCTGCTACTAGTTTTCATGTACTACACCTGTTGTTTCATCAGGGAGAGGGTGGTGAGAGATCACGAGCCGATCGAGGATTGGCTGTTTAGACCTGTACAGCATGTACCGTGTACCAGTTCTTTGGCCAATGACCGACGTACTCTCTACACGTCCCAAAGAGGGATCGGGAGCGCGCGTAAACTCCCGGTGCAATCCGATACCGAAAGTCACGTGATGAAAAATCACGATATTTCTGCAGCTGGGGTTTACACTCGCTAACTTCACCTCAAACATCGCAATGTTTCAAAAAAAATCGCACTCCTGCTGGCGATTTTTCTGGCGATGTTTCGAGGGCGTTTGGGTGTAGTTGCTTAGCAACTTGTACCCAAATGTCGCGATTTTAGAAAAATCACGATTTTTCCAAGCAAGTGTAAATGGGCCTCCACAAAGGTCTGCAGAGTGTGTCCTTCTGCATTTTATATTGATACCAAAACATATGCTTAGCTCCAGCTGTTAAGCTATCCCAGCTACCATCGAACCTTTCACCTGGCTGGACATATGCTTGAGCATGATGTGACCAAAGGAATCTTATCTTCCTGTATCTTGTCTGTGTTTTCTTTCTGTCTGGACACTGTCCAGTGTGACTCACCGGGACTTCACTCTTCTTTGCGTAGAGTGCCATGATAGCCCCTCCACCGTCTCAACTGCACTATTGTGTGAGAGCTAGAAGGGCGCTCATTTGACTTTCACATTAAAAAAAAAAATTATCATTATTTTTTTTTTTTTGCGAATAGCATCATCTGAAAGATCTCATTGTTAACCTTTGGAATACAGTTCTGGAAGACTCAAAGAGCAATTCCATGCCATATTTGAGTTAATTGGAAATAAAAAATAGATTAAAATCAGACAAACAAAATGATAGTAGTTTCATCAAAGTCAGCTTCACAGTATGAAAACTGTTGCATTCCGAGGTTCCACATGTTTTTACCAAATAGTGATATTGGCCACAGCCATACATGTGCAGAGCAGTGTAGGTGATGATGTCATGAACTTGTAATTCTCATTTTGGTCTGTATACAGAACTGTCACACAAATTATGTTTCTAGTCAATAATTCAGCTACCGCAACCACCCCCCCCCCCCCCATCACTCACCATTGCTAGGTTACTGCAACACCTTCATAAGTATGACTAATACATTTTTTTTTTGTACATTTTTTAATAGAAAATTAAATTTAGTAGAGATTTTTGTGATTTTTGTGAATGTCATTTTTTTATGGAGAGCCAGAAGGGGGTTAATTAGAACTAGACAAGTTAAAAACCTAATGGACAAACTATATGGATGATCACTTGATTGTACTTGCTCCTTTTTGCTTCTCAACTCCGAGAGTATTATGCCACCGCTGAAGCGCATGAGGTATGCAGATTAGTCCAATCATAAGCATGTTAAAATGGTCATGAGAGAGAAAATTGCCTGAGTGTATCAGCATCCCAGTCACATATAATACTTTAACACAATGGGGCTGGTGATGACATTGACTGAATGACATCTCTCGTGAGTGGTGTGCTCAGTCAAAGGTGATCAGACAAACTTAGAGCTAAAATGTAGTTTGCAGAAGGGCTCAAAGTTTATCTTCTACCTTATGAAATTTGCTGGCAATATTTTGAAAAGGTATATATATCAGGAAACTTGTCTGGCTGACACAATTGGCATGGGTTATGAGTTGTTTTGGAGTATGTTGTAAAATTATGTCAATCGTAGTGTCCCTTTCGCCATTCAGCAGTGAGTTTGTAGAACGTTGCTAGGAGATGTTGATTGAATCTTTCCCTAGCAGTAGTATTGAATTGCATGCTGCTACAATGTAGCTATTTTAAACAGACTAATTGCATGTAATTCCCTCTCTCGTGAGAGATAGGGCTCACTGCTATATGGCCCAATATATTGCAATCGGAGTAATCAAATATACAGCATCATGTAGCAACCACAATCGGGTATATAGCTCTGAGTATGCAATACTTTGGGCATATCTTTTTGGCTAATATTTCACCTTTTTTTGTCATTACCCAATTCAAATTGTGTTATCACAGCATCATTTCATACATATTTCTATCAAGAGTAAAATTCAACAGTTTCTGCAGATTTATGAGAAATCTGTGTTTTGCCTTCAATACATTCATACCATTAAAAATCATTTAAAAAGTCATGAAACTGAATAGTCAAAAGGTAAGATGAAAGGGATGGTATAGTATTGGTGGAGATGAGAATTGGGCTTTTAACTTTTTGCGAGATACCAAGAAAACACTTATGATATAGTACAGAGCAAACCATTTTAAGAGGAATTCAAAGTTTATTTGATGAAAATTGGGTTTGGAATTACTGAAACATCCAAAAACAAAGTAAAACAAAGCGATCATAATAAAATGTGGGTCCCACACTTTATTAGAATCGCTCTTTTTTGGATATCTCAGCCATTTCAAAACCAATTTTCATCAAACAAAAGTTGAATTCCTCATAGAATTACATGCTCTTTCATATTTCATAAGAGGTTTCTCATTATTCCACCAAAAAATGTCAGAAACCTGAAATTAGGTCTCAACAGAAACTGTCCCATCCCTTTAATGTTCATAGTTTATTGTTCATAACTCCAATCATAGAGACAAACCAAGGAGTGACCTGTAGAAAAGAGCAATATGATGCTTACCTCTTGATCTTTACTACATTTTATGATGATTAACTATTGACCTTGTGATATTATGCTATCACATTTCACCATGTAGAACATTTACTTGTAATTGCATGTTGTAACATTTATTGAACATCGTAAATGTTTATTGAATCAGATGGCCATGTACGTTTTCATGAACTCTGTAATCATTGGTTAGATGAGCTACAATAGTTCTTTGAAAAAACAAAAGGAGACAAATTCTTGGGTCTCCCTGTACTTTCAAAGTTTGTAATTTTAGAGATAAGAATCACTCCTTGCGCAAGATCATTCCATCTTCCAATGTTCTCATAAAAAGTTCTCTGTGTTCCATGAAATTAATACTGAAAGTCATCGATTCAGTTTTTTATATTTTGAGCATACATGCATACTAAGAAAGACCTTGTTGCTTTTTGATAGTCCCTTTTCCTTGAACTCTCTTGAACCATGCTGGTTGAAGTTCACTTCCACTCCATGTTCAATTTGGCCTCGAGAAGTCATACAATGTACATTCTTTGTAGAGCTTTTTGAAGGCAGAAGAAGTGGGATCTCGAGTATACAACATGTAGAGTACACACTAAAAAATAAAGGTTCAAATTTGTACCCTATTTGTCCCTATACCAGCACCCTGGGGTGCACATTTGTACCTTTTATTATGCAAGTAGAAAATTAAATTTCCTGATATTTATATTCGTACCTACAAAGATGCGGACATATCCATTAGAGTGTAAGTTTGATCTTAATGGTTAAAACCTTGGTACTCGTGGTCCAAATGTTTAATTCACAATGTATTAATGTTTATGGTGCATGTTTGCACCCTTGATTAGGACATAACTGAGGGTGCAAATTCACAGCCCTGCAGGTTCAAAATTCAGCGTATTGCATCTGTAAGGGTGCAAATTGCTTATTGCGGTGCAAATTTGCACCCATTAGGGTGGTTGTATAGGGACAATTTTGGGGTTCAAATATGAACCCGTATTTCTTAGTGTGTAGGGGAGAAATACTTCTTTGTCTTCTTATTTCCTTGATAAGTTGTTTGATTTCACTTCATCATTGTTCATTGCTTCAGGTAGTTTACAGTAGACTGAGAAAATGATTTTATTTATTCATTATTCTAAAAACCTGTACATAGGCAGAGCATTTGAAGGAAGAAATCGTTGTTATTATGAAATGGACCTCAGGCAGGAATCATGCTAATATGTTTGCATATCGTGGTAGGGTCCTATTAAAAGGTGAATTCTCCCCAAACATACATGCATATTATGTGGATTCAGCAAAGACAGACAAATTTAAAGTCAAACACACAGTGCTGGATCCATGGTGTGTCTCAGGAAACTTTTCCTTTAAACCTTTCCACAAAGGTGATCACATTACATTGTGTCCATTTTCCTATCAAAAAGCCATGTTGGGTGTAAGATTTTGAGGATGACCCATTCCCCAACTTTATTGTGACAGACAGTAAATACAGTTTTTGTTAATGGTGCATCTGATAAATGTTACATTGAGCCAGATGGTTTTTGCCTGTTATTTTCGTCATCCCTTTTGACCAAATTTGTCAATGTGGTCAGGTGATGGTGACAGAATTTTATCTCTCGCTCGCTCACTGCTGCCTCAGCCTGTCCTAGGGCTGAGAAGATGATGCTCAGGATGCGAGCCAACAGAGGAGTCATTGTATACCAGGGCTTGTGATGTTCCTCTTGATCTGTGTTATTCCTAGAGGCAAGATGTTGCACACAAGGATGGGAGGGGGCAGTGATAGACAGGAGACCCCACCCACTGGTCCTTGCTTTTTTGTTTCCTTTGTATCTCACTGAATAACAACTTCACTTATGGGAATATCTCTCAAAGCAAGAAGCTACCTTGAATCATTCTTATCCTTTCCTATTTTTACCACCCCCCCCCCAAAAAAAAAGAAGAAAAGATAGATAGATATAGATATAATAGATATAGAGAGATAGAGAGATAGAAAGATAGATAGATAGATAAATAGAGAGATAGAAAGATAGATAGAAAGATAGATAGATAGATGGATAGATAGATAGATAGATAGATAGATAGATAGATAGATTGATAGATAGGATAGATTGACAGACAGATAGATTGATAAGATAGATAGATAGATAGATAGATAGATAGATAGATAGATAAATAGATTAATTGACAGACAGATAGATTGATTGATAGATAGATATATAGATATATCAACAGACAGACAGAGAGATAGATAGTTTGAATTATAGTTAGATAGATACATGTGTAGATGTTTAGCCCAATGATGATTTGAGCATTACTTGCCAAGATTTGCTTCTCCCCTCTATCATTTGTGACCCGCTGCAACAAAAGGATCCGAAAGTCGGGGGAGGACAATTTTCTAAAAAGGACATGACATTATTCTCTTACTCTTCCACTTTAATGTTATATATAACATGACTCATATAAGTACTCGGTTGCAGAGATATTGTTCATTTTATTAGCACATGTCGAGTGGTTTAAGAAATAATTGTTTCGAGAAAACAGCCTTCAAAGTTTTCCTTCCGATGCTATCATGATCAAGGGGAAGCAAGACAGTTTTTACCGTTTGACAATAGAAGGTACGCTCCTAGCAACCTCCGCGATATTCATTCAAGCTTAGCGCCATCGGTCAACGCACGACCAATCAGTAACCAGGATGCCACGCACTGACCATGGAGCTACTAACAGAGATAGTAGCTCCATGCGCTGACCAATGAGATTACTCCCTCGTTGCTAGGGGCGGAGTCTAGCTGCGGCGCTAAATCCAAATCTTCGGACACGTTTCTGTTCCGTTGAAAGTCCGAAAATCATGACCCAGAAAAACATTATTTTCTTGCCTTTCTTTTGATCATTTAGCTTCGAAATTTCGGCAGATGATAAAAGATATATGAGGCTACAAAATAATGTCAAAAACAGAAATCCAAACGTTTTGACGGATTTTTATGATCTGACTTTAAACTCGATTTTCTCGGCTCACCCGTCGGCGACTTTAGGATCCTTTTGTTGTAGCGGGTCACATTTTGTGAATCAATGAATGAAGGTGTCATGGAACAGAGTGCTCTTAGACTGGGGAGAAAGTAGATGTACAATGTAACAACTATGATTATTCTTGTACAGAGTGGAAATACCACATTAGGTGGTTTACTGATAAAGTGAAGGGTCTGTATCAGCTGTATTGCCATCTTATGACGATCACATCAGAAACTTTGGCACATTGATATTTTGTAACTGTTTCAAATTCTTCAGCAAGTTCTGTCTACTATACACATAGATTTGTTGTTTGCCATCACCACATGTCATCAAATGCTTGTATACATTTGCTGAATGTTAAAATATTAAAACAAGATCTGATGATTTTGTTTTTAAAAGATAAGATATATGAAACAGTAAATTTCCATTTCTCTTTTTGTAGATTTGTTGTCCAATTCATATAAAAAAACTTGGTAATAAATGATTTGATTTTAAGCTGAAAGTTATTTAGTAGAAAACTGTGTCTCTTTTGAAATGCACTTAATTCTGTGTTTGCTTTTGAGAAAACTTCCTTTTAAAACCAAAGCTCTGTCAGAGTGTTCAAACATGATTTGATGGTCTTCATTATCATTAGATATCATGAGCTTTATTTTCCAACACCTTTGTGCAAAGGAGGTACAGTGTGGAGGCCTATACAGTTGTTGCGTTTGAAAGAAGATTTTATGGTTTGTTTATTTTTTCAAGTGCTTTAACATCATCTGTGACTGACAATATTTTAATCAGTCACTTACAATCTCATCTTACTATAGAAGAGCACAAATGCAAATCAGATTTTAAGTCAAACTGGTGACAAGTTCAATTCAGATCAGCATCAAACCTCAAGATGGTCGTTGGGGGTGAGGGAAGACACTTTGTCATAGAGAGATACTAAAACATAATTCCCTGGGAACCTGGGGATGACCAGACAGTGGCGCATCTTGTAAGAGGCGAGAGATCACCTCATTACCAGGCCAGTGTCCCACATCCGAGCTGGACAGGGGGGCAGACTGTGCGTTGTCAGCCGAGCGATCGCGCCCCCGCGCTTGACACAAACACCTCGGCGTTAATCACATTTTGACGCCTCCAGTACTGGGAGCCGGCGATATGTAGCGCACGTCCGTGTGAGAAATGGAAGGATTGGGAGCCTGTGAGATGAATGCGTAACAAGGTTAATACGCTGTCTTTTTTGGCCGTGAAGGTCACCCATTCCCGTTTGCGAGTGCTGTATTCCCTTTATCTACCATATCTTAGCTAGAGATGGGATCTTGCATTGACAATGTGATGCTTTGGAATTCAAGCTCTTTTCTAGTTTATTTGTTAGAAATATGAGAACTATGAGTATCCAAGACTTGTTTTGCTGGCTTAATGCCTGTGAGATGTGTGTGACAAAGAGCAGGTCTATAAATTTCATATTTTAAATGATTCACTCATGTGAAACTTATAAAACTGCACACTGCAATGACTTCCCCACATGGGATAAATGTGTAGCTATTGATGGGCACATTTTAGCAGAGCTACCAAGTCTCACGCATTCTGCGTGAGACTCGAGCATTTAGGGTCTGTCTCACGATCTCACGCATGGCACCCATTTTTCTCACGCATCGGGTAAAGTTTGCAACTTGGGCCAAAAATAAGGAGCATAGCTCAAAGGATTAAAGTGATAGTTGCAATTGAAGGTATATTTCCCTATTGTCTTTCAAAATAAGTAGAAAATAGTTACTTAAGTATGCACCAGATCGCATCATTAAGAGCTAATAATAATTCTTTAAAAAACTCCCTACCATAGGAGGGGGGACACCCCCTAATTCGATGCGAGCGCCAAGATGCCAAGTCATGAAAATCTCACTCATAAAATTTTTTTGAACTTGGCATCTCTGTTTTAGTGACATCAATTAGCAAAAGTTTAAACGGGTTCTCAAGCAGAAATTAGCCCTATATATAAGGTTGAACAAACAGAAAACAAGGTATTCTTTTCATAATATTGAAATGAATGAAACTTAATCTACCAGATGTTTGAGGCATTTCAGTCTTTAAGCAACTAAAAATGCATTACAAAAATATGTTGTTTTAATAATCAAAATAAACTTGACCATCAAGTGGATTGCCACTTTACTGGAAATAGAGGGGGCTTGGCTGAGAGGGGTCTTAGGCCCACTCCTCTGCCAGGATGAGATTCAGTGTTCCTACTTTAGCTCATCAGTTCCATCACTGGTCTTTTTGAAACTCAGATGTTTGTACATCTGTACAACTGTATGTCACTGCAAGGGGAACTTTAGTTTCAGGTCTGAAGACTGGATGGGAAGATCTTGTAAAAACACGCCCTCAGAAGTTGGCATAACAACTCTGAACCCAGATTGACAAATTTCTGACATCCGCTAGTAAATTGGGCATGAGACAATGTGTGATGTGTTTTGGCACTTACTTCCCCCCCCCCCCCCAAGAAAAATAAAAAAGCTTGGTGAAGTGACTGATGTTGTTTCACTTTTCTGCTTTGCAGTACCAAAAGAGCAAACTGAAAAAACATGCAAAAGATATGAACAGAGTAAGAGAAAAAGAGATATATGACTAGCGTGTCTTGTCATAAGTTTGGAATATCTGCAAGATTTTAAATCATTATTTTTTGTCAGCAGTGTTTTTAAACACTGGCCTTCATGTGACACAGATTTTGTAATTTGACACGTGAAGACTTCACTTCTAATTTCTAGGTCTTAGTTCCTTCAGACCTGTGGGAAAATACCAAAACATCAACAAAAATACTTCGGTGAAATGGACAGAATGCTGAAGTTTAGAAACTGCAAATTGAGCTTATGATTTAAAGATCATTGATATTTCCTTTAAAAAAAATTAATGTTTTAAATAATTTCATATCCTTTTCATTATGTGTGAAAGTGTTTGGGTGTTCAGAAACTGTTAAATTGTCACTAGGCATGTTACATAACCATGATGATTTGAGTTGATCTCTTATCTTTAAATGCTCTGTTTCCTGCACAATGTGTAGTATCTAAACTTTACAGCCAATTTTTCCTTCTCAAAACTGCACTTTTACCTGGTGGCTGGAATTCTTATTGTCTGTGTAGTTGGATTTTCAATAGAAAGTGAGGCATCCTGCCTTAATCACTGTAGGAAAATGCAGCATCTGGAGAATTTAACAAAATGAAACTTGGAAATTTGACATTCAGCGGCATTATGGGGTTTCGTGGTGCCAAGTCATGTAACATCCCCCAGCCTGGATCCAAACTTTATCTGCATTGTAGGAGAATGAGTGAATCCCTGGCAGGAGCTGTAAAGCAGCTCAGTCTGGTGATGGTTATTGGTTCTCTACCTTTAAATGCCAAACTGTCAGGATAGAGCATCTCTGGCTGTGAATCACGGAGTCAATTGGCTTTAGAGCAAGAGGGTTAACATATTAGCTGTCAAACTTCAATATCTTTACTTTTTCTGTTCTTCTTCAGATTTAGATATTAACCCCCTACATGCCAAGTTGCCAAGATAAAGCCTATCGAGCGATGAATTATGTGTCGCATGAATCAAGTAGGAGGCAAGGAGTTAACCCGCCAGCCATCAGGGACAGGTCATCACTCGGTAACAAATGGCTACAAAAAGCAGGCGGCATCCCAATGTCTGTAGTCCCACACAGCTGAGAATGTGTGATGGACTAATTGAAGGGACAGCGTGCTATTTACGGGCCCTGCGGATGAGGCCGGGCACATTCCGTACATGGTTTTAAAAGTGCGATCGATCAAAATGTTCGGAATCATCTGCCAGCGAGTTATGTGAGTGATTATCAGAATGTATGTTCAGGGGCCCTCCTGTGTCAGATGTTCATATCATGGGGTACATGAAAGTTTAGAGAATTTGCCCCATTGGCCATATGGTACCATGTACAGTACACTCACACACTGATATGTATGTGTACAAATGCATTTTGATGTATGTTTATTTTGTGTGTATTTAAAGGAATGGTCCTGTTCCTGTTTATGCGGCGTATCAGAATGTTATTTGCTAGTATTTGCAGAATACTTGATGAAATTGTGTTGAGGAAGGATAGTATCAACATCCACGATGGTTCGTTTCACATTACAGGGTAAAATAGATGAGAAAATTACGAATTTAGTACATAGTAATTTGCTGCAAGAAGGCAAAATCTTTCCAACATCTATCAGGATGACCGTTACATACAGAGCGCCACCTGCCGTTTCCATTGCAATACGATACTGTCTCTGCGTTTTGCGAGCCAAACTCCAGCCACCTTCCACGCCTTCCATTCCACCAAGTGACAGGCCCTCCTGACCCCTTGACCGAAACACATCTATTTTTAGGCTTTCCTATCACTCTGCGAGCTCCCCAAGGACTCTCGGCAGAATCTCTCTCCCCTTCTCCCAACTCTCGCCGTACAGGCCTACACACACCAGAGAAACACACACAATACCCAATGCCCAGCCACTTGCTTCATTTGGTGTACGGTGGAACACACACCGGTATCGTAACCCCATTGAACGTGTCGGGTCGCCGATACCAGTATCCCTACCTACCTGGTTATGGAAATGATCCGAATGTCTAGTAATGTACAGCTCCATCCATTGAATACTATGTATCCAAGGTTGTGCCACTGGGTACTAAACTTTGTGAGTCCGAAGAAAGTAATTGAATGATTATGGCACCGACTGTAGATACTTCACGTATGTCTGTACTTGAGAACCGCGGCATCAACGATTTTATCATATATTCGCACATGAAAGTCTGAAGACTAGACACACGTGTACTAGCTACTACACACACACAGAAAAAAGATCCTAGATGGATTTCGATTGAATTTTTGATGTTCAAACCGCCAGCTCAGAGATATGTTTATGACTGTCTTGACACAGGCTTGATCAGCGCATGTGATGCACTATTGAATAATCGCGACTAGCCACCCTCACAATTCCCAAAAGTAGGAAAAAAACTCGGCGATCGGCAACTTCCGATTTTTTTTTTTTTTTTTTTTTTTTGGTCAAGACATTCAGAAAGTATCCAAACAGATAGACGACGCCAATATTTGAAACGCTACACCTATATTGCAGGCTGCAGCTTCACACACATGAAACGAAAGAAGTTTGCATCAAGATTTCAACCTCCAAATGAGCCATAATATACTACTCAAAAAAAGTTAAGGACCACTTTTTAAAACGTACACATTTGTACACATTTGTACCACTTCACAATGGGCCCACTTTTCAGGATATGCAATAATGCGAGAGACATCATGCAACAACTGAAACCACCCATGTGTGAAATTGTTACAGGGTGTTTGAGGAGATTCAAGACAGCCATATTCGGGTATTTCTAGAAATACAACACCCGGTTTGAAAATTGTATACACACATTAAAAAGTGGTCCTTAACTTTTTTTGAGTAGTACATTAGTATAGACACTACATTTTTATAGAAATTAATTGTGAAGTTACAGCCCCCCCCCCAAAAAAAAAAAAAAAAAAAAAAATGCTGGGGTGAAATTCAGGCAATCTATCGTCCGGTCATTTATTATCATTTTTTTAATCAAAATTTACCTCATACAGTCACTTCCCGTTACAACTGCCGAAAAAAAGCTAACGAGCAGAGATTTGTTTGCGTGAATGACCTATATTACGGGCAGGTATCACGAAGTACTTTCTTGGTATCACAACGTTTTGTACGTGAAGTATTTATAGAATATAATAGAGACAATACTTGGTTTCTTATCATCAAACGATGATTATAGATTTTGTGTTAATTTACTGTTACGGAACTATTGTGGCAAAGTCTGTATTGTCAATCGCGTCGTAAATAATATGACTTACCTGCTTGACAAATGGTTCATTCTGCTTTATTCTGCTTATAGCGCGTGTAATCAAAACAAAATAAGTAAACACGTACCGAACGCGATGTGATGAATCATTTGAATCAAAAATATTTTAATCAGAATTATTTTAATTAAGACCCCCTGGCAGTGACTTGATTACATATTTATGTTGTATATACTTCATGGAAACTTCTAGTTAGAATGCTATATCGGGTTTTTGTCACCGATGGGATCGTATGTTTTGTTCAGTATAATTATAGTGGTCGAGATTTCACTGATTTCACTGATTTCACTGTGCACAGCATACAAACTGACTTGCCCATGCCATGGATCGAGCTACAATAGAGCTCCACCGGCGATATTGACAGAATGGAGTTATGTGGTTCACAATAGGCGTTTTCACATCAGCCCGATAAAAATCCAAGCTCGAGATATTTTTTAATTTCCCAAGTCAGAAAATAGCGCGCTATTTTGAAACATCGGGCTGATGTGAAAGCGCCTATTGAGTCTTACTGAGCGTTATATTGTTATAAACAATGTATACGTTGGAGGCGATGTGAAAGAACCATACACAAGTTTCGGTACGGAGGAATCAACAATGTTTTAATCAAATAATTTTTAGTAAGACCCCCTGAAAGACATTTTATTTAGGTTTATTAATCATTCTTTATGGAAATGTCGTGTTACAATTTCAAATCAATGATAGCTTTTGTTACCAATCGTATAATTCGAGGCCGAGATTTTTGTTTACGTGAATGACCCATATTACGGGCAGGTATCGTACGTAGTACCTCTTAATTGGTATCACAACGTATACGTGAAGTATTTATAGAATATGATAAAGACAACACTTGGTTTCTTATCATCAAACGATGATTATAGATTTTGTGTTAATTCACTGTTACGGAACTATTGTGGCAAAGTCTGTATTGTCAATCACGTCATGAATAATATGACTTACCTGCTTGACAAATGGTTCATTCTGCTTTATTCTGCTTAGCGCGTGTAAACAAAATAAGTAAACACGTACCGAACGCGATGTGATGAATCATTGAATCAAAAATATTTTACTCAGAATTGTTTTTGGTAAGACCCCCTGGCAGTGACTTGATTACATATTTATGTTGTATTATACTTCATGGAAACTTCTAGTTACAATGCTATATATAATATCAATTGTCAGGTTTTTGTCAGCGATGGGATCGTATGTTGTGTTCAGTATAATAATAGTGGCCGAAATTTCACTGATTTCACTGTGCATATAGCATGCAAACTGACTTGCTCATGTTTAGTGGATCGAGCTACAATAGAGCTCCGATGTATACCTATAATACAAGCAAATTCGACAGGATCATGCTGGAACATTTAACTCCAGCAGTTATCATGATGTACATCTCTCAAACACCCCACAGTGAAATTCGACTGCAAAACTCGAAATATATTGACAGAATGGAGTCATGGTTCATATTACACAAATCTTACTGAGCGTTTGTTATAAACAACGTATACATTGGAGGCGATGTGATGATCCATAAAAGTTTCGGTACGGAGAAATCAACACTGTGTTTTAATAAAACAATTTTTAGTAAGACACCCTGAAAGACATTTTATATGATTCTATATTTAGGTTTACATTATTCTATATGGAAATGTCGTGTTACAATTTCAAATCAATGACAGCTTTTTATGATACCTATATACTCACGTATGAAACAAGGTGTCTTGGCTCATCTGCAGGTTGAAATCTTGGCTGTACATAGAAGGGTGCTGTTCGTTATTCCGAAGGTTCTTTATTCCGAAGGTTCGCCGTATTCCGAAGGTTCCTTAATCCGAAACACACAAATTCCCTATACCTAGAGGTTGGTTAATCTGAAAATGAAAAAGGGTTCGTTAATCCGAACATTTTTGTAGCGTTATTCAGAAGGTTCGCTATTCCGAAGATTTTGTTAATCCGAAAATGAAATTCGGAATAACGAACCTTCGGAATAACGAAACTTCGGACTGAAGAGCCTTCCGAATAACGAGCCTTCGGAATAACGAGCCTTCGGAATAACGAGCTGTAACCGTATGGAAGACGATGCCGTCAAGCAAAAACTCTTGTCAATCTATCTCCACAAGCAAAATCTATAACATGCAGTGACCATCATATCACAAACTGTACAGTGTTTGACAATGTTCATACAGAGATGTGTGTACATGTGTATTTGTTGTAAATTTTGAACACCGCTTGTATTCGCGTGTCTTTTCCCATTCTTCAGAATAGAACCGGAAATTTGAGTAATTTCAAGACAGTTTTACGTATATAAATAATATATATATATATATATATATATATATATATATATATATATATATATATATGTGTGTGTGTGTGTGTGTGTGTGTGTGTGTGTGTGTGTGACGGAGGGAAAACTTGCAGTATAGACGACGTTGCAGTGATGTTCAGTCTTGCCTTTATTCCCCAAGCTTTCGGCTGTTTCACCAGCCTTTTTCAAGGGCTTGATGAGACATAAACATAAAAGCAAAATAGCAACCAATTTGCATGCATTTGAACAGAAATAGAAATACAGCGTTGTAGTAATAACAAGAGGCCAATATATATATATATATATATATATATATATATATATATAATACAGAAATGTGATAAGAAAATTGGTCTGCTCGGCATCTTGATGATAATAAGTAAAAGAATTAGTAGAAGAACGCCGTAAAAAAAATAAATCATAGATCTTGAAGATCTTAAAAACGGAGCATAGCTCTCAAATACTGAAAGGCAAGGTCACACTCTTGAACTGATGAAGAGTGTGACCTTGCCTTTCAGTATTTGAGAGCTATGCTCCGTTTTTAAGATCTTCAAGATCTATGATTTATTTTTTTACGGCATTTTTCTTCTACTAATTCTTTTACTTTATATATATATATATATATATATATATATATATATGTATATATATAATGTATATATATATATATATATATATATATATATCTGTATATATAATAAATACTTGTATACATGTACCTACGTAAACCACACCACATATTTTTTTTTTCAATCACAATTCTGACAGTGCTAAACAATGTATCTTGTTTGATGTGGAAAGTAAGTAGTATAAGAAACAAGCCTTATAATAAATAATGATAAATCTGTTGATCTTATATACAATAACATTGTAATATTTAAAAAAATGCGTGTATTATGGTAAATAATTTTCACATAGTATAAAAATACAACGATAGGCCTACAGACTGCAGCAATTCTCTTTAACTTAAATAGCAAGACTCTTTTGGGCTATTTTGGAGGGGAAAACTATAAAGTATCAACATGGAGACAATTCGCAAACCATAATACAGATGAGACATTGGTGTGAACTATAGATACATGTATCATTTTATAGAAATTGTATACATCACATCCAACTCATTTCGGGCATACACAGATACATAGATCTAAAAGACAGTGTACCAAAATTTTGTGTAGGAATAAGATGTCAATATATTCCTGAAAATCCGGAGATCAGGAAGTCGTAGGTTTGAATTCTTCTCGATTATGTACAACCATGATTTATTTTGTCAAAGATACTTCAAAAACACTGATCAGATTTCTAATGCTTATAAACGTCGATGTATAAAAGGCAATTTTTCAATCGGATGCAGTAAGACGAGGGCTGAAAATGTGCGGCAGCACACCTCCCCAACCATGGATTACATTCAAATCTTTTCCGACAATTCTGATGTAAAAACTGAAACAAAACAACACGGTAAGCCCGAAACTAAGGTCAGAGAGAGAGAGAGAGAGAGGGAGGGAGAGAGAGGGAGGGATATCTTTCCGTTCACAGTTCCTTGCTGAAACATGAGGTCGACAAAGCTGTGAACTTGACGAACATAACGAAACAAGGTTGATCTTGTCAAGGATTACAAACTCGGTTCTAGTTTAGTTCAGTCTAGTTTTATTCACCATCATTCAAGTACAATGAAGTGCAATAAAAAGACACTAAAAATACTTGAATTACAAAATAAATAAATTAGAACAAAACAAGAAGAGTTGATCTTGAAGGTGAACCCTACATACATATTTTCATATGCTTTATATTCCCTGGAAGAGCATTTCAGTTGTGGTTAATCAAGTTCCCTCGATTGTTTACAGTTAGTTTCTCGTCAGTGTATAAAGTTTATCTTGCAAGTGCTCTGGATCGGCATCTCGCTTTAAAATTATCCCTCTTGAAGCTAACCGAGCTAACCAGTATCCACGATTACTGCACATTATGACCTCGGACAGAACCGGAGATGGTGATATCGGACCGTACATACCAACATTTCAAGGGAAATGTAAGTACAATTACAAGACGAAGTGTCAATCACTTTTGAAAATGAATATTTCTGTGATTATTCTTATCAACTCGTATAACAGCTAATGAGGCCAATGTGGTTGCGTGAAGTACTAGTAATTAATGCACTTAACTTTTTTTTTTCATCAATCACAAACACGCAGTTCGTGGTATCAAAAAAAATCGAGGCTATAGCTAAACAAAACAGCTAACTCCTAGAATTGGTATTGCCGCTTGAAATTGTTGCCTTTGTTGTTACCGTTTTTTATACCATTGTAATGATTATCATGAATACTGTACTATTATCATCATCACAAATAATTTCATTCTCTATATAAGTTGTCATTACAAACCTCCTGAGAACCTCTGTTTTGATTGAGGAGAAAATATGTTTTGTCAAGATTATTTTGACGATGCTCATAACGCCAGAGTAGGTGGAATCCGTTCCAGTTAGTGCTAATGCTATCGACAATAATCATCTGATATCCTTTGGCTCCCAGCCATTAGCCTCTTCACGATTCGCGAGATATAGGCATATAGCACACATACAAAAACAAAAAAACACCAATGACCAATGACCAGTAACAGGAACAACGATGGCGAGACATAATACTAATAATGTGAATATTATACAAAAATGAATTACACTGATAATACTGAGCAGTAACATGTGAATTATCATCACCTTCGGTTCGACAGTGTTCTTCCCAGTTGTATTCAATATATCACCTATAATAATTCCACGTCAAGCATATCGCTGTGCTTGAAAGCGCAAATTCAAACTTCTCTCTGCCATTATTTTAAAGAGGTGCGAACATTGCCTGTTTGTTAACAGCAAAATTTACATACTTACCGATGTAAGAGATTATCTATAAGAAACTTACGGTCGAGCCACATATTTGCAAAGAAAATTCATACAGGGATAATTCACAGGGATAATATGAGAAGAGGAAGAGAGAAAATATACCTTCGACATAAAAAAGGAAATGTCTGAAAATCAAGCTTATCCGAGGTACTAAAAAGGACAGATTATATACGAACATCTTGTGGGAATTTACCAGCAGGCCTGTACAGCGTATTGCACTACCAAAGAAATTAACCAGCATACATGTAAACATGTGTGTATACAATGTGTGAACTAATGATTGATCGTTGAGTCAATGTTTTTACTGTTTGAACGTCACTGTACAGTGTAAATTAGGCCCTATATACGTCCATGTGACGGGGGATGGGCATTCAGGGTAATATCTTTGGAGTGACTGTTGCGTAATGTATACCGACTATAATATTATTATTTTGTATCGTAATTTGTTGTTTTGCTGAATATGACAAGGGCAATAATAAACAAACATACAGCCTAAATAAACATGAAAAAGTGAAAACGCGCTGGCATTCATTACCCATCTATACACGCCTATAGGGGGATTCACACGTATAAAAATTACTGGGTAACAAAACGAGAAATTTGTAACCCGCTAGTAAACTGAGTTCTTTGCACGAGTGGACAAAAACCCAACAAAGCGCGGTCAGCAGCGCAGTGCTAAACCCAAGAAATCTTGCTGTTATTAGCGCTCTAATCTTTGTCCCGCAGATACGTGTGAACGGTCGACCTCAAAAACTCGAATCTTTCATATCCCATCATTCATAGCGCACGCCACAACGGCGTGCACTCGACAATGTATGTGAGGTTCAAGAACAATGCTTGTAGTTTTATCGATTTATCGATAGGCAATTAGCGAGTTACTAGTATTTCTGTAAGGGAGAAAGGCTGCAAAAAGAAAAACAGACAAATAAAGAAACAGACAAAAAGCCCAACAAACTCTAGTTTCTGAGCGCATAGTATACTCTAGTCCTACTAACCAATTAATTTGGAGAGTGTCGATTAACGGTTTCAACAAAAACAAAGAAAACAAATAAAACAAAACAAAATAAAAACTCGAGTTTCGGGGAGCTTGGTAACCCGCTATATGGTACGTACAAACGCGGCTACTAAGTAACACTCGTGGACCTTTTACAATTTCCTTCATAATACCCTATCAGTACAATGATACAACATGCGCTTGTTCACCCAGATCGTTCGCATTCATGATCATGCATGTCTTGATATTGTGTTTACTATCTTTCCAGTTATGTAGAATATCTACGCGCCATTAGCCAGATTCACACGTATAACAACATAGCGGGATGACGACCCAGGATGACGATTGAACTCTAAATCTGGAGATTTTTCCCCCTCTTCACGCGTTTGCATGTACCGACAATATTTATGCAGCTGCCACACAGTAGTGTGATGTTGTCATTTACCCATTATTGTGATGCTCGCTTGAATGATGCAATATAAAATCTGGAGATGAGTAAAGTATTTTCGGTCAGCCGTTTACGCGGTCACCGGGAGCAAATCAGCGCACTATTTCAGAAATCAAGTGCAAGATTTGTTGGGGGTACCGTCGCGATGCTGATCACGCAAATTAGTGGGATTTTGTGTGCACATTTGCAAAAATCTCGAGATTACGATGGTCATGTAAATCTGGAGATTTGTATCCCGCTTTTTGGCATACGCGCGAACCCTAATAGTGGCTCTTGTGTTTGTGGGGATATGTAGTTGTGTTCAAAACTTAGAACAATGTACAGTACACTGTATTTAAAAAAAAAAAATACGGCCTAATAATACACCATGATATAGTCTACTGCCGATTCCACAGCAGAGTAGATTACCAAAGGAACTGTTCACACAGTTTGAACAACCACCGTGGATACTCGCTGTGATGCCATAAACGTCGTTCCCCAATGTTCAACTCTTTAGACAGGTGGGCAGTGGTAGCAGCGGGCCAGATGGAATGACAGGCCTCGGGCTGGGCATGGTTTTCACCAGGAACGTTCAGGCTGTGAAGGGGCTCAGCCGAACTTCGGAGAGGTGGAGGAAGAAACTTTTCAGGAGAAAGACAGATGGATAAATCGACTTGTCTCTGGCGATACTTCGTGGCCGGGAATAGAAAATCGGCATGTCCGAACCTCTCCAATTTTTTTAGTGCTTTTGGTTTTGGTTTTGTTATTTTGTTGAACACATCTGCCTGTGTAATAAAGAACAAAACAGAAACATTTTCATATATAATTTTATCATTACCATGGTTCCATGAGTAGACATTTTCTTCAACTAATATACGATTCAATTGCACATCCCGTAGTTTATGTACCAAAGTAAAATGATATTCACACAATGCCTTCCATTCTGACTAATAAGAAATTCGCGGAATAGAAATAAGCGTCATATAGGCCGATATAGGCCTTACGTGTTTTCACATTCTACAAAAAAAAAAACACACACAAAACAAAATAAAACAAAAACACAAATACACATGCACACACACACACACACACAATGCGAAAAAGAACAGGTCACGTTTGTTGATATATTTATTAGAATAACATTACCTTTGTTGACTGGCTTCCAATGCGCATTCCTGTCTTTTCTCGATTTGCTCCTGAGATCTATAAAAAAAGAATTGATACAGTGGAATTAGAGATTCATTCTTTTTTCACGCGTAAACGTATATTGAAAGAGTAACGTCGGGTCATAAAACGTATGTCATTGACTACCATAATTCATCGCAATATCCCGCGTTCCCTGTTAATGGAATCAATTGAGTTTTCACAAGTTAATTCCGAGACAAACTTGAGTTTTATTTATTCATTTATTTTTGGTGTCCTGTTCGGATCGCTTACAAAAACGTTCAATTCGAATTTTGATGGCCCGAAAAAAGAAATGTATCGTGGCCTACCAATGAAAGGAAAAATTTTTTTTCGACACAGTTCTCCGATGGAACCGTCAAAATATAAACTGTTTAGAAGTTTGGTGGTCTGATTTCATTTTCAGAGGTCCCGAGAAACCACTACAGTGCCATTTGAGATGTAGAGTATCCATAGCCTACTGAAAGTGTAAAAGGAAAAGACATTGGTTGCATTCATAACCGACAATCTATGAAAAATTATACACGCATTGTTCCCAGGATGAATCCCTTTTGAGAAAAAAAAATACATCTGAAGATTTTTTTTTTCTCAGAAGGGATTCATCCGGGGAACATAATCATAGCATCCTAAAAAGTTTTAGAACCCGACATCAAGCTGTTCTCACTGACTGTGATAACAAATTATGAAATGGAAATGGAATTATGCAACCTGCAAATCATCTTATAGCTTGTCAAATTACAAAATCTATTTCATATTTCCATTTATTATAACTTTCATAATTATTCAGCACTTCAAAGAAAAGGGCACATCAAAGCAAACAGCAATTCATCATGATGGATCTATGTACAATATGTACGATCTACATAGATGGACAACACAGTGAATGAACAACCTACAGTCTTCTACGGCATATACATGTAGAGTCTCAGTCAATTTAATAATAACAAACAGTAATTGAAGAGCTTTGAAAACAAAAGCAAACAAATCAAAATACAAATCAAAATACATATAAAAAAGTATAGGATACTACGCAGAGAAAATTGAATGAAAATGATACGCAAACACACGCACATTATCATGATGCATCGGACCACTGAACCTCCGCCAAACGGCCAGCGTGAGTCGTTATGTTGCAGGTATTGTATACTTCATTTTTATGATTATGATATGACAGATTAATTACATCATAAGGATGAGCTATGTAATATGATGTAGAAACGGTTATCATAAATAGGGGCTACTCAAAGGTAGGGAAAAGAAAATGACACGACGAGGGTGTAATGCTGCCGCGCCATTGTGTTCCCCTGTTTCTGATACTACCTATATAGTATACAGTGTAGATCATCCCCTTCCAAATCTCATGTAAACTATACTCGACAGAAATTATGATCACCCCTTCCCCCATTCTCTTTGGGCACATATTTTATTCACTTTTAGAATTAATAACGAATATTCCTTCATTTTTGACTAACGAATCTCCTTTTTGGAATAACGAGCCTTATTTCGTTTTTGGATCGATACACATAATCTTGTCGAATACTATGGACGCTTCAGAATAAGGAAATTTATTTCATTTTCAGATCAACGAACACTCGGCACTATAAAGGGACTCTACTTCATTCTCGTTTGGCCGATTACCCCTTGCGAATTTCATTATTCAGAAATCTATTTTTCTGAACTTTTTACACGCATAAAACCTTGAAAATCAAGGTGAAAAAATAAAGTAATCAAGTCTTTTGTGGGTCATCCTATATACTAGCAGGCACAGGATATTCTTCACGAGATAAACTTCAAGCTCTCACATCATGCACTTACGGATAAAGATGGGTCGGACTGACTAACTTCTACACTCAATGCCTGTATACTCACTTTTTCACTCAGGACATCGCGAGCTGCTAGCTGGGGTCGGTAGATCCAGGTGTCGCGTCGGTTCATTTCTACGGGATGAAGGCATCTTGTCCAGTTTCAACAATCGCGATCCCTTCGTTGTCCCCTACGCCTCATTTCGAAAGATTCTTTATTCTTTTGCGAGATTTCTGGGTCGGAGACGTATGTATACCTCGTCTTGCAAAACCTAACTGTTTCAGTTGCTCTCGAGTCGGAATCCGTAGAGCTCTATACGCAGCATCACACCGAGGAAAAGAGACTATGTGCCCTCAAGTAAACAAACGGAACGACGCGACGGCCGACAGCGCAGTGCGATCACAGAACTCCACGCACACACGATACAGGTCTGCAAATGTGCCATGAACCCCCATGATTACGCAATATTCCCTCGCCGCGCCGTCTCTCTCCCAAATTCACGGAGGTGAAAAGGTCAACCTCCCAGACCAAGCCGTGCGGTACACATCGCTCGCGTGTGCGGAAGATAACGGTTGAAAAAGCCCAAGCCCAATGTAGTCAAATTCAAACGGTAGAGGGAGGTAAGGTCGTATCACGGGGGAAAGTGTGGGTCCCACACTTTTATCGGACGACGTATTTTTGCATTTCTCAGCCATTTCTAGACCAATTTTTGTCAAACAAACTTTGAATTCCCCATAAATTTCAATGCTCTTTCATATTTCATAAGTAGTTTCTCATTATCTTGCCAAAAAATTTCATCCCGACGTGCCATCATCAACCAAAACAGGACCTTCCCTTTAACCACTACTGCTACAAAACTATAATTACAATCCTAAGAATATTTTTCAGTTGCCTGGAATTGATAAGGATCTTAAACATTAAAGGCATAATTTACCATATGCCGATGAAACAAAAACCCAGCATTAGTGCTTTGAAATAGTTTTAAAATGTGAGTTAGGGATAGAAACAACCACTGTAAAAATTTGAATCCACATAATCGATGTTAAGTATTGTTAAATACACAAAATGTGAATAATAGTTATAATAAAAATGTTTTTAGACTAAACTGTCTACAGTTATGGTTTAATGAGAAAAATAGTGATATCTCCTTATATTTCAGGCTTTATTGCGAAAACTTTATATGGTAGGATGTTTTGTGATACAACAGACCTACACATTTGCATCAAATGTGATATCTTGAAAAAAATTTAAATCACTGCTCCCAAAGATAAATAGGACCTTAAAGTGAATGACAATCCACATAATCTGATCTTCATGCAGTTGATATGAAATAAGTATTAGATACCAAAATGATTCCAAGAAGTCATCTTGCAAGTAATTACCAAAAAAGGAAAAAGGGGGTGGGGGAATCATTGCATTGTCTCCACACAAAAAACAAAAAACAACAACAACACTCTGAATGACCTTTTAAGTACAATCATCTGTAGCTGGCCAAAGCCCAGAGATGTGTTTGTGCTGGCAGTGGGATGTGAAATATGGAGATGTGGTGAACTCAAGCAGACAAGAATGGATGATGTCCATGGCACGGGATTCTCTGAGTTTGGAAAATCTCGCGAGAGCCAGGGACTGGAAGAAAAAAAAAATATATGGTGCACGCCCACATCTCTTTCATCGCTGGTCATGCAAAGAATGGAGAGCTTGTGTATGAGAAAGGAGGTCTGTCTTCTCACAGCTGTGGGATAAGGGATGGGATATGTGCAGATAAATATATCATATCATATATTATATTCTTTCTGCCAAAAGATGCTTCTCTTGTCACTATTGAGCTGGGGAGGAATTTTGATTGGTAGTGGCATCCAGTTAATTCACCATGAACATTTATTGCTCTTGACCATTTTATGCGGGCATTTCCCCCTGTATAGTGCATTTTCCCTTTGTGACTTTCCAGCTGTGATTTTGTTTGATACAGGTGATAATGGCAGTGATAATTCAAACTGGAGAAGCTCCGAATGAATTCTGACAGATGATATATGAATGAATGAAAATATTGATATTTTGATAAGACTAATAAGAGCATTGAAATGTCGTCAATTTATGTAATTTGTCAATCTACTTGACAAGCTTCTAGATTTACGACCTGAATGATATCACGTAATTCTAACGTCACTAGAGAATTCATTTCATTTTCGTTGTGGCATTAGAAGAATCACATACTAAATTATGATTGAATGAATGACTTACATCTGCCATACTGAGACGTAAATGATGCCATGTACGTCACATCTCCACGTGGGCAAAAACATCGGAGAGAAAATACAGCGAAGGTGTTGTGTAATGTGACCACCGAGACCAAGTGCACAAGATTTTATCCAATCTGTTTGTAAAGATTTATTGCTCAAGATTTGACACCTCTAGGATCTGCCCAAATGTTACTATAAAGTGTAACCTGAGCAGCCATTCAAAAGGGAATGACACCTCAGCACTTGGATTTGGATTGGATACCACATCTCGGTAATTATCTGAGCATGACTGTGAGAGAGAGGATTGAAATAAGAGAAGGATGAGGGTGATGTATCCATGGCGACCGTGACACAGTGGATGATGGCTCTTCACACAGCTGGGTGTGACAGCAAGTTGGAAGAGGTGAATACGGTGACATCTGTTCTTTGGAGGATCCCGTATTTTCCTCTCTCCTCAAGCATGTCATGCACATCTGTGAAATTATGACAGTTTTGTTTTAAAGGAAAAGTTCATGAGCACTTAATAGACAATGATAATGACTCCTTATCATAGTTTTTTTTTTTTCAAGGCAAAATGTAGTACATCTCTGACATACTCAAAATTTGTTTGTTTGTTATCATGTCACAATCCGTCCGCTCCCCCCCCCCCCCAAAAAAAAAGAAAAGAAGAGAAAACAAAAGATTTCATCATCTTGACAGGAAATTGTAGGAATCAGCCATTCATCTCAGTTCTTCGCTGAGACATTATTGTTATGAATATACCTGTTATCACAGTGTTCGATGCAACTTTGTATCAAAAAAATGTATTGCGCTTAAAAATGCCCTAATTTGCAAAGGATTGGTGAATTTTACTCCCCTTCCCACAAAAAAAAAAGTGATAAAAGGTAATCTTGTTCAAAAGACCTGATAAAAATAATCTTGTTCAAAGTGTAGTCCTGTGAAGGAGCCTTAGCTCAAGATTTATTCACAGCAACAGTGTACTATTGATTTAATGATGGAAAAATGCAAATTTTGAATGGCATTGAAATAAACTGGTGATACCTGAAACAGAGAAACAAAAGATTCTAGGAAAATAGTATGACGAGACTCTGTACTTGTAAACAGGTTTTATCCCAGTGAGAGTTATATTAAGAGTATCCAGATAATTCTTGGCAGACAAGATATGCAGTGGATTTTTGTAAGTGAAACTCTGCAAAAGGGCAGTTTATTGAACTACACCTTTAAAGGGGATGGCTAGTAACCGATCAGTGGGAATCAGTGGGAATGCTGAGGGATGATTGTTCCAATCCTTGTGGGATTTATTTAAGAGTACATTATATATCTACTGTTGTGTGAAAATTATTTGCTTCAGAACGGTCTCATATTCAAGTAATGTGCATATTAATGCCCCGTCACTGACCAGGGACGCTTACCTGGAAACATTAAACTGCACATTACTTGAATATGAGACCATTCTGAAGCAAATAATTTTCACACAAGAATAGATATATAGTGTACTCTTAAATGAATCCCACAAGGAGTGGAACAATCATCCTCCAGCATTCCCACTGATTCCCACTGATCAGTTACTAGCCATCCCCTTTAAAAATGTCCAATCTGCACATTACCAGAATGGAAGCAACCCCCCCCCCCAAAAAAAAAGAAAGAATCACGACCCTTTGGGGATGAGAGGTGATGTGTTCATCCACGTGGAACCATCTTGGTTTGTCAGGTCGACGTTCCCGTTATTAAACCATGCACCAAAATGTGCCCGGTTAATTAAGGACCTCGGGTTATTAGTGAGTGAATTAAGGGTGCGAGTGTGTTTAGGGTTGCGTTATACGGTCCCCCATCGATGGGTATTATATTGCCTAGGACAACTGGTGTGTTCCCAATTATGTCCTCCCTGGGCTATTGAAGGGGGTCCGATATCCGCTCTGCCTCTCAAATTTCATCCTCACAGAAGTCAGCAGGACAGGCCAAATTCATCAGTGGACAATGCTGTCTTAAATGATGGACATGAGAGAATCAGAGTTGGTTCATTGGAGGTAGTACTAAATGATGATGTAGGTATTATTGATATTAGCTCTAATGATGATGACATACTAGTAACAATGTTCTTTATTATTGTGTAATATTGAATGAATATTTCGTTGCTTGCCCCGCAGAAGGGCCCTAGCAAGTTTATATCATGCAAGCTTTAGGGCCCTTCTGCTAGGCAAGCAGCAATTTATGATTTATTGTCTTGTATTATGATAATGATACATGGATGACACTCCTGCTGCTCGTATAAATGATGATACCACACGATTGCAATGTAACACTCGTGATCATGATATCATGTTGCACTAATTGGGCATTTTTAGTGCTGCTGACAGTGCTTTTAAATCATTTTTTTAATGACTAATAAATCCCCTTCCCTCAAAGAAGTATATAGTTGCAACTCTTTAACTAATGATGTAAAGGGGCATCATTCAGTCCTGTTTTATTTCTTGAGTAAAAGGGGGAAATTTAGTTCAGAGATGTTTACATTACAAAGGAAGGAATGTGAAGCAATGACATCATCACTGTGCGTCTGATTTACATGTGTGATACTGACAAATTACTGATTCTTGAAAGCATGTGAAACTTCAAAATTCCGTAATTATTCTTTCTTATAGCTGTTGTCTAATTCCAGTAAAAAATTATTCCTTCCTGTCTGTGTGAGGTCAGCCTGAACATGGCTTGATATTTCCCTTTAAGGGCTATGTGTGAATGTGATAGGTTCTGTCATGACATGTTAGCCAACTAATTGCAATGCTGAATTACAATTTTACATTTACAATCATGCTTCAAATTATCATCCGTACACACGACTGAGGAAGGCTTCATGGATTCTGTGATTTGAATTTCAAAGCCAGGAGAGGAGGTGTGGCTTGCCTTCAAGTTCCTATCAATCACTCTTGAGCGGTACAGTAAATAGTGCTTGCTTTGACTGTGGTGCAATCATGAGGAGTGTGATCTTTCTGTGGTTTAAAACGGTTTAAGCGGTTGAAAGGTCATTGTAAGCTCTGCCCCCGAACATGATTTCAAAGTCAATCCATACACACAACTCAGTGAACTGTTTCGTTCCGTAATTAGATGGCATATTGTGATTAGAAAACACCTCTAGACCGTCATTTGAATCACGACTGGAATTACGATTCAAATCACCCTCCGTGATTCCGGTTTGCATACACATGGCAAATATGCATAATTTGAATCATGATTCCAGTGATGCATCATTAGGTGTTTTCACATCAGCCCGATGTTTCGAAATAGCACGCTATTTTCTGACTTGGGAAATTAACCCGATCATGAAACAGTGCGCTATTTGATAATGTAAACACAAATTAGCGCGCTAATTGTATCGCTCTGATCGAGAAAATTTCTCGAGTCCAACTCGGGAAATTTCTGAAATAGCGGGATAGCATAGCGAACAAGCGCGCTATTTGATAATGTGAAATCGCCTCAAGAAATTAGTGCGATGCATCCCATCATGCCTAGCGTGTGTGACCCGAAAGCGTGCGCTCTACTGGTATACCCGACACTGTTTGCGCATGCTCAGCTGTCGAATTAGCTCGAAAAAATTTCGGGCTAAGCCTCTTCGGGCTGATGTGAATAGGAAATGAAATAGCGCGCTAATTTGCGATCGCGAAAAACATCTCGAGCTTGGATTTTTATCGGGCTGATGTGAAAACGCCTATTACAGTTGGGTTTCAAATTACGCACACTTGGTAAGAGCGAAAGCAGTCTCAGTCTCATTCCATGACAGATGTACAGATTGTTGATGGCTTTGATTGCCAGGAGGGCGATGAAAAAGCTTGCATTCATAAATATCTTGTCAGAATCATGTGTATGGCTAAAGATTCTCATTACACGTATGTTTATCTCAATGTGTAAACACTGTCTCTGTCAGGATATAAAGTGCATTGATGAATTCCTCTCAGCTTGAATTTTTAAGAGTAATTCAGATGGGGCAATACACACTGACAGTTATGAATGTCATGATTTTAAGAACACTCGAACCTTTCCAGTGAAAGCTGTGATTAAACAGCTGTGGAAAGAGCAACCTAAAACATCAGGAAAATTACTCGCAGGCCAGTCAAGCTATTGTTTACTTAAGCGTGGGATTTGTATAATGTTATATTAGTTACGTTCAGACGGGAGCCCTTAACCTCGAAGTTAGGAAACTTCGAGGTTAGAGCTTGTAGTTAGGGACCGTGAAGACGCACTCGTAGTTAGCAAACCTCGAGGTTTGCTCGAAGTTTCGAGCCACGAGAAATCTTATGGTTAGCGCTCTAACCACGAGCCGCGGGGGGTCCCCACTCGTAGTTAAGCACCGTGTGGACACAAAACACAACGAACTCGAAGTTAAGAGTGACCTCGCCGTAAACTCCGGCCCCCACAATTTCCCTCTGCTTCCGGGTCAACCTCCCAAACGTACACCACAAATACACCACACGTGAAAAACCTATGACGCATGACACAACAACATCATCTTTTCTTCCCATGCGCTTGATCTCTGAAACTGAACACGTCGAATTAACATTTACTCGCTATCAAACTGTATTCTATATTCTTCTCCGACGCTAAAAAAATGTTTTCGACGAATATCTTCATAAAGGCATAAAGTCATCAGTGCAGTGCTATCTCTGCATACCATGACAGAGAAAAAGAGTACCCGTAAGCGAGTCCGACAGGGTTCGACTAAAGAATAAATAGACGCCTTGTTAGCAGTGTGGGCTGAAACTTCCGGTTTTGTGGTTTTAACATCGAGTAGGACCCACTCGTAGTTACGGGGGGGGGGGGGGGGGGGGGGGGGGGGGGGGGGGGGGGGCAGAAGCTTAACCTCGAAGTTTCGTAACCTCGAGGTTAAGATTCGTCGTGTGGACACACGTCGTAGTTAAGGGGCAAGAGCGAAACCTTGAGGTTTCCTAACCTCGAGGTTAGGGCCTGCCGTCTGAACGTAACTATTGTAAGTTCCACACTTTGTGCCTTTGCCAGCTGAGGATGCCCATTACTTTGCCAAAGTTTTCTTATAAAAGTTTCATTACAGTACAAGTTTGAATGGATAATGTTGAAATTTGGAAATTATATTTTTCCTAAGGGACAGAAATATTGCCTACTCCAGTAAACCTTGAAGAATTATCTTTTTATTGTTTAATAGTTATTGGTCAAAAACAAATGGCATTTACAGCAAAGAATGAAAATAAAATGAATTACAGAATCACAAAATTCAGGACCTTGAAGTATTATTGAAAAAGCTGTGAGATTGTCAAGGGAATGCAAAATCACTGTGGAAAACATTCTGCCATTAATTGAGCTTATGTGAAATTGACTTTGAGAGGAAGGAAATTGTTCAGCATTTAAATTTACTCAGCTGCAAATTTTGAGAAAGATTTTTTGTATACCATAAGTCTGAAATCACTCTAAGACCAAAAGCCCTCTTTTATCACAATGCAACTTTATGACATTTTTCTAACTGATTTACATTTTGTGAAATGATAGCGGTATCAATTACAGTATGTATTTGTCATGGTACTATCATGCCAAGTTTTAGCATCACATTGGAGAGAGAAAGAATGAAAGAAAGAAAAAAGAGATTCTCCCTGAATCGTAATGTCTCCTAGAGAGTTTGTGTCAATAGTACAGTGTCCCTTAAGAGTCGCATTGTCACGCTGATGAACGCTTTATTGATCGAGAAGTATAGAATTAATCAGGGATGCACTCTTGAACCCCGAAGTGTGCCAATTGTCACAAGAGTGGGGCTCCCTCTCTCTATCACCCATTACGACTGAACTTGTACACTTTCTTCGGGAGTAAACCAAACTCAATCTAGGTTTCATCGGGGAAAGTGAGGGCAATTTGGTGTCCTTTTGGGCTGTGCTCTGTACTTGTGTGGTATCTCTAAAAAGAGCAACTGAAGCAAGCACATTGGTTTATTGGAAAATATGAAAGCAATTTTGTATCCCTTTTTTCTTTCCTTTTTTTGCCACGAGTCTTTTGTAAGCCAGAATGTCTTTGGTCCGGAGGCACAAAGGGTAGGATGTTGGCACGACCAAGTCCGATCAATTACATTTAGCCACAGAGGTTATGAATCAAGGGACTTATATAGAGTCTCGCCCTGTCTCGCCTTCTCTCTTTGGGTTTATTTCAAAGCTCCAAGGGAGGCAAAATAGGATGAACGGAGGACTGGGGTGGCTGGGCATTGTTTCCTCAGCATCCCGTACGGCGAGTCTAACCAGCGGTAAATGGGGAAAGCGTGGATGTCACTTATGATGTAAATTGCCGGCTGACTTTACCTCACGTGCGCAGTTGCCGTTCACCCCGTAGGCATTTCTGAGATAGTAATTGTCAGTTGGTTGTCTGGACATTAAAGGAGCTGCACTATAATAGTGTGATGCAAACTGTCTCTTGAAGTCCATGTCATGGTTTGTGATGTGAATGAACTGCTGTCTAGCACTTCCAAGGACTATTGTGTCATTTGATTTTTTTTTTCAAGTGTATGATACTATTTAGCATCTTTTTGAACAACGGATTAAAAATTCCTGATGACTGAAGATCCATTAGATGAGGTCTTTGTAAAGTTGTTAGTCTAGTGCAGTCTGAATGAAATGCCAGAAAGTTGTGGAGTGAAGATTGATAATGATATTTCTTATGTGTTGTCTAATGTCTTCATGTGTTTTTAATTCAGCTGCTTTTAATTGGGTCCCCTAAAAAAAGGTGTAACTTTAGTGTGGAAGTAAATCTGCAGTCATGTTTACTTTGGGTTAATTTGCTTCCTGGGATATCACTCTCTATGTCTTTTATAGTCTGTTGTAACCCACAAGAGCAATCCTATGAAGATAGTTGAAGATCCTTTTTTTAGCCATACATAAAATGCAGTTCCAGGAATTGGAAGTGGCAAGGAAGGATGAAAACATCTTACACATCTTAACCCGTTGAGGACGAGTCATGAGTATACTCAGGCAGGGGTCTATTGGAAATGTGTGTTGTAGCAAAATCAGCCCGTCCTCAACAAGTTAAATCAAGTACCAGAAGTGTATTTTCACAGACTTCAATCTCTTTAGTGCCTTTGTAATCATCTCTGCACCTTAGTGCGTTTGGTTTGAATTAACTATGGTTGACAGTGAGACCCCGACAAAGAAATTACTGTGTGCAAGAATATATTGATAAGGAGTGTAGAAATAAGACAAGAATTTCTGTATGTTCCCCAAAAGTTTGGTCAAATTTTGGAATTCATTTGAATCAACAATCAGTAGTTGCTGTGGGGTACTCACATTACGTGCAGTTAATTCTCTGCATGTAGGTAGTTGGATGATAAGTTTTGATAGTTCAGATTATTCAAAAAATGAGATTGGAATACAATGTCATTGTGTTTCTTTTGCAGGGGTGACGACCTGTAGAAAGTTTTACAGGTTTTTTTTTTTTTTTTGATATCAATGATCCCATCCTTCCCCCATTACCACCCCCATTCTCATAATCTTTAACAAAGAAAGGATATATAATACCTCCAACTTTTCAAGATGAAATTTCCATGTAAGGCCAAAGTTATGAAGGTTTATAGTCTTTAGGTTATCTGAATGTCATTGATCTATATTAGTGTCTTTGAGGGGTCAAGAGCATCAAAGGATGATTATCATGTTCTTATGTTCAGAGCCAACCCTACCCTGCTAATTACACTGTTAAGGAAGATCTGATCACAAACAATGCATGTATGTACACAGGCAATTATGGATACCCTCTTTTTCTCCAACGGTTTTACTGATATCCATGCAAGTATATGAGGCATTTAGTACATGTATGTGGAGGTACCAGTGTTTGTCACCCGTGCTGTCTTCACACACCATCTTCAAGAGTCTACCAGCGCACGGCCTGTAACCTTTAAAATATCATCAGACCCCATGCACAAGGGTCTGCCCAAATTGTTGTACTTTCTTCTCAAACTGCACTCTCTCTCTCATACTCGGTGTTTTCGTCCCGGAGATATTTATCCTAGGGAATGTATTGATCGCTCGCAGCTTCCAAGGAGTTGCCACCTTTCTGGCGGATGAAGCCTCTAGTGACAGTTCAAGCAGAAAGAGTCCCATCTCAACGGCTTTCTCCGCTCTTCTTTAATATTCTTTTTTTCCCCCCGTCTTCCTTCCAATACCTGGCGACTCATTTTCTGGGAGCAGCACTCGTCATCCAGTAAGCTCTTTAGCGGAGACCTTATTACCGCACCCCATACTCCTTTCCATTCTGCGTCGCGTGAGATCTGCCGCTGTGTGTGAGCCGTTGTGTTTACGGTGGGGTTAATGAGTAGAAAGAAGAGAGAAATGAGCGAGGGGGTTTTTCTTTTTTGTGGTTGATGTTTTGTTTTTCATGGATAAAGTCTGTAATGGAATTTTGTCTGCTTCAACTGATTTTTGTTATGTGGGATGAAACTGGAATTCACACCATCACATTCTTGGCATTCTGCCTGAGAATTCTTGTGAAGTGTGTCATCCATAAATAAGGGGGGGGGGCACAGTGAGATGAATTAAGCTGATCATTTATGAAGCAGCAAGACTGAGAAGGTTATTAACTCTTTATTATGCCCCCCAAAGTCTTGCAAACTCTATGAGAAATTTCCCTTGGTATCAAAAATCCGAGAGCATGATGTCCAAAATTTGCATCACGCTTTGTGCGACCGTGCTCATAATTAGCTGTCAGCTGTTAGCACATACATTAGCCCATGGAAAAACACCCCATCTCATGAAGGAGTTATGGCAGATTACTCCTTGATCTTTATATACCTAAACTTCTGCAGATACAAGAGCTGTATATGGGCTTGACACGCATCAAACTTGCAAAAAACATGAGTCCCCTCCCCCCCCCCAAAAAAAAAGTGAATTATTAGTATCAATGAGGATGAGATGGGACTGATTTTGATTACATATCCAAGATCCTCAATAAGGACTATTTCTGTGATTTATGCCATTCTGCATTAAAGTTGGGTAATCAAGATTGTAAAATTACTTGAAGAATGTAAGAATGCAGGCAGCTGCATACCGAGTCCATTCATACCATTTAATATATCTGCCAAGGAATCTATGTAAATGAGCAAACATGCAACCACAAAAGGATGGACAAATTTTGGCATGCACAGCCCCCACAGAAGAGTGAAAACAGATGTAACTGTAAAAGGTAGAACATTTAAGAAAGCTAACAGCATCTTGCCTTCCCTGCTCAGGGAAGATGGTGAATTCTTGGGGATCATGGAAGACAGATGTACAGTGTAGTTTGATGAGGGATAAGGAGCTTTAGCGTGGTATTCTATTCAGAAAATCTGTCTTCCATAAGGGAGAAAGGATGCCACTTCCCAAGCAATTGTTAAAGGGTCTTCTTCAATAGTTTTGGAAATGAAATTAAGACATTAAGAAGGCCTCAAGGGGAGTCCCTTTTCTTTTGTATTCTTTGTCTTCTTCAGCCTGGTATGTTATTCAGAGAATCTGTCTTCCAAAAAGGGGAGGAGGATGCAACTTCCCAAGCTATTCTGTGAAATGGTCCTCATTAATAGTTTGGGAAATACAATAAAGATATAAGGAAATCCTCAAGGGAGGTCCCTTTTCATTTGTATCTTTTTCTCTTTTTTTTTTCAGTTAATAGATGCTTTTACTCGGCAGTTTAGGCATTTCATTCTTTGCCGAGGACGAGATACCAAGCTATGTGAGACATTGCGGATTGTGTTACTGTATCACCGGCACAGGTTTTGTGGGAATGAACAGACAAGGGTCTCTCACAATGCTCAGCCTATACTGTTGTTCCCACTGACAGTTGCAATCCAGGATTGAACCATATCAATTTTTAAATCGTAGAAAGAATCTTTCTCTTTCTCACAGGCTTCATGACAATTGAAAGAAGAAGATTTGAGTATTTTGTTCTTGTCTGCACAAAGATCAAATTTGCAGGGCTGAAATTGAGTGATGCCCAAGAAATTGTACCTTTCCCCTGGTTTCTGTCTTTCTTTATCACACCCTTTCCTTTGTCTCAAAGTTTTTTTGGTAATTCCTCTAATATTCTTTGTTTCTTCTCACCCCCCCCCCCCATCATGTAATACAGACAGAGAGATACTCACACACTCTTCTTCATATATTCCTGGCACCGTCCTTACTTTTGGTTTCAGATTTTGTTGAGTTTTCATATAATATCATTGTTTTCTGTGCTTTTTTTAAAATCCTAACTATTTTGCATTGTGAAGATTAAACTTTATGTGACATAACTCATATCAATTTCTGATGAAAGATACATTGGATATTGCTCAGTCTCATTGTTGTGTATGAAGAAATCTTAATCGTAGTGACAGCCACACATTTATTCATCTATACCAATCAATCAATTTATCAATCTATCTGTCTGAATATTAACCCTACATGTAATTTTTCTCTATCTCTCTGTTTCTGTTATTTTTGTCTTGCCATTCATCTATCTTTTCACTCATTCAATCATATACACATAGTGTAGCTATCTATACAAAAAAAAAAATACAGTAGAAAATGGGTTGGTGTGCAGCCCTGCTATGTATGCGGCATAAATTCTAATTTTCAGGGCTGCCAACATTAGAAACTAGTTGAGAGTGAGACTCCCATAGGCCAATGCTATAATTTAGGAGTCAAAATGAGTGAGATCAATATAAATGCATGCAAATGAAATAAAGTTTTATAGAGTGAGAAAGGACCAAAATGAGTGAGTCTCACTCTCAATGAGTGAGAGTTGGCAGCCCTGAATTTTATAATTTTTAAGTGTCATCTTGCATGCTATGAGTACATCCAAATAGCATCTTGGAATGGAAGTAGGAAGTCAGTAGGGCTAAAGAAAACAAAAGGGTTAAAAAAAAGAAGAAGAAAGGATTGAGCATCTTCAGTCGCTATCATCACCCTGGATGCACCAGGAGCAAGATGCTGCTGTAGAAACACATTAATGCTCCCAATCTGTCTTCATATCCCATCCTCCTCTCCCTCATCTGTCATCCCTCTCCCCCATCACCTCACAACATTTGCTCCAGAAATCAAGAGCAAGCCCTCCCGTATACATCCCTGGCATCTTTTACGCATCCCTCCGTGTATGTGTCTGTGTGCGTGTCTGTGTGTGTGTGTGTGTGTGTGTGTGTGTGTGTGTGTGTGTGTGTGTGTGTGTGTTTATCCAGCCTCTCATGCAAACATATGGTTGACTTTGTATCTGCTAGTGGATGCGAAAGGTCTTGGCATGCCATCGGTGCGCTAATGGGGCACCGAATCGAGAATAAGACAAATGCCCTTTTCGATAAAGACGGACAATGTGCGGCTGAGATATCACTCAGTGTGCATTACGCTTTGTACATACTAAAAATCTATTTGTCCCTGTACATCCAACACATTCCTTAATGCATGGGACTGGGGAAAGGTAAGTGGGGTCGCAATTCACTGATTAACTGTGGCAGACAGTTATGAAGATGCAAAATCAAATAACCTGACTTTCAAATATATTGGTACTTACCACCAAAGGCACAATGTATGGAAGTCTCTGAAGGTTAAAGGGTGTTACAGCTCTGGTCGAGGTGAGGATTCAGCTTTTAACGTTTTGCGAGATATTCAGAAACCACTCTATGAGATGTCAAAGAGCATAAAATTCTAAGGGGTGTCAAAAGTTTATTTGATGAAAATTGGTTTTGAAGTGGCTGAGATATCCCAAAACAAAGTGAAACAAAGAGATCCTAATAAAGTTGTGGCCTGTAGTCTTTTATTATTATCACTTTTTTGGATATCTCAGCCATTTGAAAACCAATTTTCATCAAGTAAATGTTGAATCCTTGTTAAAATTACATACTCTTTCATATTTCAAAAGAGGTTTCTCATTATCTCACTTAGGAATGTAAAAAACATGAATCCCCACCTCAACCAGTACTGTATAGCCCCTTTACCCTGAGTGTGTTATGATTGTGCTTTTTGTTTTTTTTCTGGCTGTCTTTGTGTTTGCAAACATCTCCAATTAAAACTTCCAAGGGTGTGCTAATGAGGTAATAGTCGCCCCTTTATCTCATCAAATTCCAGTCATTGGGCAAGGTGGGTGCAAAGACAAATTAATAGCACCTTGTCCTGCTGATCCTTCTTCAGTTGCTGTGTAAGCTTTAGTCTCAGTATCCAGCCTTTTTTTTTTCTTTTTTGTTGTTGTTGTTAGGAGTAGGCTAAAGGTAGAAGGGATGCCCTAACGTTATTACCCCCATCGTTACGGATCATTGTCGCTGAACAGACATTCCTATCTTACCCCCCCCCCCCTACATTCTATGAACACAGGATATGTATATGGCAGTTGTTGTATATTCTTGTCTGCTTCAGATTGGATGTGTAATTAGCTGTAAAGCTTAATATGATATACGTTTGTATTTCAGAGATTGACATTCTTTTTCTTCAGTGGGTGTTTACTGACATAATGCATCAACCAGTACCATCATCAGTAATTAATATGAAGCATCTCTTATGGATTTATAACCTCTTTAGCATATATACTTTGGAAAGCAGCATGCTTTATAGGTTTTTACAGCTTGTTTGCACTTCAAATCAGTGACCATGTATCAACATCATTACTGATTTAATTGGGGTCTGGATGCAAGAGACTACCCAAGTGGACAGTTGTGCAGGGTTAGCTTCAGTGCATGATTTGAAACAGACCAGGAAATGCCCTCATTTTGTTTTAATTTCCTCCTAAATTGGACTCTGTAGACTTCCTGAAAGAGGACCAGTTAGGGGAAGGCACTCACCGGCCATATCACTGAGATAAGTGGTCATCGCTCGGTAGGATGGACATTGAATTTGCTAGGCATTATTGTTTTTTGTTCATTTTTTGTTATAGACTTCCAACCTACAATAGTACCAATGACAGTCATGTTGAATGTAGCATTTCTTTGCAAGTCATTATTGTGAAGGACAGACATTTAATGATTGTTAATGACAATCATTGCCTTCACAAATAAAGTGAATATCCTCATAATTAAAAGTTAATACCTTTTGGTACAGTTCTTGAATACAGTATGTACATATCTTAAATCTGGTATCCATTTACTTGTCGGATATTGAAGTGTTGCTCATTTAGGTGACGATTATTTATTATTCATGGATCAAGGGGCTAGGAATGAATCACAGATATTTGTTGACTTTTGCTCAATATGACAGCTTTCCCATCGGATGCTGTTGACATCTAAAGCATAAATCGCATAAGAGCCATCATCATGGGATTAACAATCATAAGGTTTTTGGTAATTGTTGTTGTTTTTTGCATGCCGTTCACACGCATTACTTGAAGCAAATCCTTGTGAGGGATTTTATAAAAAAAAGAAAACAAGATGAACAAAGTCACATTTTAGAACTATTTTGAAGCACTACAGCTGGGTTCTTGTTTCATCTGCAAATAGTAAATAATACATTTGATTGACTGGCCATGAAGTTGATAACATGGCTGTTTGACTATTGTTTGTTTGTAGCAGTCAGAGTACATGCAGTCATTGCTCGACAAGGACTTTTGTTTCACCTTGTGAAAACCCTGTAACTCTAACCGTGATAAAAAAGAAAAGTTTTTTTTTCAATTATGTGATTACAAATGATATTGGTTTTGTTTGTTTTGTTTTGTTTTGTTTTAGCCTGAGACCCCCTCTTTCTTATTTACTCAACCAGTGTATTTGAATCAGATTGTTGAGGGTACCATTGAGAGAGATAGAGAGCGTATTAAAAGAGAGGGGGGGGGGGGGGTATTACTATCTAAAAAGGAGGTCATGGTATTGGAAGAAGTGAGTCACTGGAAAGTGAAGTACCCTCATAATGAAACATAAACAGCTATAAAGAGTTTATTAAAACAGAGAAAGAGCATTTCAGGCTATGAGGTAGAAAGTTCATGGTCTTGTTTGTATGAATGTGTATGTGTGTGTGGGTGCACGTATATTTATTTTCTTTTTGAGAGGAGGTTGTTTGTTTATTGTTCTGAAGAGGCATGCGCTCATTTCCATGATTGAGGAAGTGCAACTGATACTGAAAGGGATGTCCATTCACTGATATTTGTGTAGGTCACACCGTGATGTCATAGATTAAACCTAAACCGAACTCTGAGTGTCCGACCGATGGGCGTCCCTTTATCTGAAGATGGCGTATCCTCTTGTCTGGTCTGTGTGCAGAGAAGATAACCAATATGGTTTCCTGCATCTTTCTCCATCTTTTTCTTCCTCTCCTTTTTCTCTTAACCCATTGAGGACGAGTCCCGAGTATACTCGGGCAAGTGTCTATGGGAAATACATGTTGTAGCAAAATCATACTGTCCTCAATGGGTTAATCTCTCCCTCTCTCCGTCTCTCCTTCTCTCTTACTGGTTCTCTACCATTTGTTATGAGTGAGAGTGAGATAAGGGAAGTTGGTAACCGGGTGTGGGATGTGATCGATTAATGAAGGGCATCGCTCCACAAGACTGAGAGGAAATATCGCTTTTGACTCAGAAAAAAAGAGCATTCAGTAAAAAGAGAAGTAGAACTTACTGCCTGGTTTAAACATTAACTTCCTGTGGCACTTGATCGTTTGCCATGCCTTTTTTTCCCCTCCCTTAATGTACTTGGTTGTTTCTATCTCTTCTGTCCAGTCATTAGACAAAGGTTTTCTGGTCTGTGTCATGTCCTGTATGTATCTTGTATAGTAAACATATCAAATTTTGTATCTGAGTATCAAAAATATCAAATAGCAGAAAGTTTTGGAGTAAAGATATCAAAGTGAAAGAAACATCAGAACATTTCTTAAAAGATATATTAAACTTGTGTGACAGTAGCAAGTATTCTTAAAGTGAAGGAACAAAGAGAACATATATCAAACTTTGTATGAGAGTAGCAAGTATATTAAAGGACAAGTTCACCTTCATAAACATAAGGATTGAGAGAATGTAGCAATGTTGGTAGAACACACCATTGAAAGTTTGAGGAAAATCAGACAATCCGTTCAAATGTTATGAATTTTTAAAGTTTTTTTTGCAGTACCCGCTGGATGAGAAGACTACTGCAGTGTATGAATAACTTAGATGTCACATGCGTACAACAATATAAGGAAAATATAAAGAGAATTTCACAAAATTCCATCTTTTGAAAAAACTACACATTCCCCTGACTCGTTACCGACAAATGTTATGGGTAATATTATTCCCCCTGCCTTTAGAAAGAGGCAAGTCAATTGCTCTTTTATTATGCGAAAAAAGTGAAAATATGTTGAATTTTCTTTCACATTTTCTTTATACTGTTGTACGCATATGACTCACAAGCTGTAGTAGTCTCCTCATCCAGCGGTTCCAACACAAAAATTTAAAAAATTCATAACTTTTGCATCGATTGTCCAATTTTCCTCAAACTTTCACTGATGTGTTCTACTAATATTGTTGCATTCTCTCAATCCTTATGTTTATGAAGGTGAACTTGTCCTTTAAAGTGAAGGAACAAAGAGAACATATATCAAACTTTGTATGAGAGTAGCAAGTATATTAAAGTGGTAGAAAGACCCAGAACATTTGATGTCTTTGTAGTGGAATGAAATTATATTAGAATAGATAAACACCAAGAACATGAAATATTATAAGCTATGAATCAGAGTATCATACACTCAAGAATGAAAGCATGCTATATAAAAAAAGTAAGTAGACTTGAAATATGGAATTGGTGATAATTGCCTGAGATTGTATGTGTAGTTCAGGTTTCAAACGATGTATGAGAGTATTCCAAGGGGGTTTCTGCATTGTTCCAGAAGACAGAAAGAAAATAGGTTTTGTCAGCAAATTAGTTTATATCACAATAAATTTAGCTATTTTGTGATACTTGATAACTGTAATCCATGTACAATGTATTTTTTCTACATGTCATTTAGAGAATTACAAACTCTGATGTTTTTATATCATGTTCACCGTCATTGAAGAAAAAATAACTGTGTTGTAGAACCAGAAGGACATTAGGTTAACTTTATGTTCTTTGTCAAGTGTTAACTCCCTTCTGCCACTCAGTGGCTCTGCCAAAGTATACCTCTGATGATCTTATGCAGCTAATTCCTTTGAATGTCTTTGATAATGCATCATTAAATTTGAATAAGATGTTAAAGGTGTGTCGCTATTCTATTTTCATCTAAGACTATCCCATTGTCTGAAACAAAAACAAAAGATATGCACTCCGCCACAAGAATAGATTGATACCACTTGTCTACTCCAGCAAAATGACCAATTGACCTGAACAAAGCAAAGAGGATGTAATCTATTTGAATTATTCATGACAAAGTAATTAGTGAGCGTAATCCTGCAACATTAAATAGCGTCAAGATGTCTTGAGCTAACTACCTTGAAAATTACATGAGTCTTGTATTAAGTGGGAATTTGCTTTGTCTCCTTGTTTAATGTGTGAATGTGTGTTTAGCTTGTTCTCTCATGAATTTGTGTGTCTCTCTCTGAGAGGGGGGGGGGGGCTGAGTGAGAGTGGTTGTGTGTGCACTATGCATCATGGAGTGAGAGCGGTGTGAGAGAAAGGAGGAAGTGTGACCAGTCTCACCCACTGAGGAGATTGTTGTGGTGGCGATAGCTGGGACACCAGGACGGCCGACACAGGACAGACCCAATCCAATTGGCTCGTCCTCGTCCCTATCACTTCCCCTCCTCCCCTGCCTCCCCTCCTTCTGGCCGTAGCTGAGGGTATAAAAGGCCCGCCGCAATCACTCTCACGGGCAGACGGCGAGTTGTGCTGGTCGTGGAAGGAGGTGAGTGAGAAGAGACAGGAAGAAGGAGAGACAGAAGGGAGGAAAGAAGGGAAGAGAGAGAGAAGGAGAGTGTGGAGCCGGCTTCGCTCGTTGGATTTTGTCCCATCAAGTGAAGCAGGCTCAGAGCTAAGGAGTAGAAACGTGGGTGCCAGTACACGGATTACCAGCATACTGTTGGAGCTAGGAAGCTACTACTGTGGATATATACCTTTAATATCGTCACTCTCGTGTTTATATGCGCTCACACATGCGCACATTTGGCGGTGGGGATAAAAGTATTTGATTCTTACCCCAGCTGGACAGACGGATGATATTTCACCCATTCGATGCGGCAAGATATATATTTCAAGGAGTGCATTATTATCAACCTCTATATCAATGACCTGGAGTTTTCTTTGTGGGATTCTTATTTCCGTTCCTGAGAGAAATTCTCTTGTTGATTATTTTCCAAGGACCCAATGTGATGAATACGATGGAATTAACACGATATTGAGGAGAGCATTTCTCATCCAGGTTTGTGACTAATTTAGAGGCTAACAAGTTTTAATCATAATTATGATTGGATTCTGTCAGAAAATGTCTTGAGGATAGTCTTTCAGTAGAAGGGTGGTGACATTCTTGCCTACTGGCTGATTTCAGTTATTTGTCTCCTAGCTCTTGGTAGAATTGCAGTAAAATGTCGGCAGGATTTTATGATATCATTTTGTGGAATAACTTGACTTTTAGAAAGCTTCACTAGTCTGACATGTATTCATTGTTATTTTTTTTTCATTGTTGTTATCTTCTTCCCGCTCTTGGAAACAACTAATGTCACTAGAATTATTGAAGAGATATTTCAAATTTCACTTGTTTAAATAGTACATTGTCATTGATTCTTACATATTAGTGTTCATTCATGACAGAGTAAATTACCAGCAGTCGAAATTGTGTGTGCAGGGGGGGAATAAAAATTTGTACAAGGGTCCTTTTAAAAGTCAAAGGGTTAAAAGCAGAGATGCCAAATATTACTTTTTCAGTATTTTGTACCTTTTTGGCCAAAAATGCTGCAAGATTCATGGAAATACTGTTTCCCCTAAATTGGATTTATACTACACATGTATGTCTCTTGCAGGAAAGGTTGAAAAATAATGCTTTTCCACCAAAACTACACTGTTTCAATCCTCAGAATACTGCAGTGCTCTTTACAAGGTTAGCATCCATGTTAAAGTGTGTAAACAGAAAGTAGCAAGGCACCCTCACCTTTTGTAGTGTACAGAGACATGAGCAAACAGGCTTAAAACATTGCTGTTTGTTTGCGTGCATTATGAATTTGCTTTGGGGTTTTTTTATGTTGTTGTTTTGCTCTGTCAAAGGTTCGTTGGATTAAATAGTTTTCATCCATCGTGATCTGTAATTTCCTATAAACTGCATTTTATCTACGGTACATAATGCATCGACTGGAAGATACACAATCTCTGATGTCGGATCATTTGTACTCTCATTTCTTTGATGTGTGCTATACCTTCTGATATTTAAAGAGCACTAGATTTCACCTGTAATTTGAGGCACACATTAGAATTGCACACAGTATGATTACAAATTCTATGTTAGTTGAATATCAATAATGCATATATCAATATTACACATCAGTATCTTGTTGCAGCAAGTTAACCATGAAGATTCTTGTCAGGTTACAGGAAATCAATTTTAGAGTAAGACGTGTAATCAACCAAAACTGCTATGACTGTTCTACTGAAGGGGCAATGTTCCTGGCTCAGACTTGTGTTTTATGTGTGTGTGAATATATTTTGTTGATCATATGGGATATGTAGTCGGAATGTACAAGTGTATGAATCATTTTCTATCAATTTCATTTCTTTTCCAGCCTGCCGTACTTTCTTTTTCTATTTTGTCTTTTTGTCCAACAATTAGTTATTTCTTTCCTTGTGAGCAATGCGCCATTTTAATGTAATATTTCTGCATTTATCATTTCGTCCACTTTAGGTTTCCATATGAGGAGCATTAGATGAGCACACGTCACCACACAGGCTACTGTCTTTCAGAGCAGGAGTCGTCACTCGGCTTCACACCATGACAGAGGTCAGTACCATCTACCAGACCCAGATGCGGATCTCCGCCCCTCTCACCACCCTCATCCCGCCCTCCCAGCCACCACCGGAGAGGAGCCGGAGCAGGCAGGAGGAGGAGGAGGAGGCGAGGGGAGGATCACGCTCGCACGACCGCGGCTTCCAGATCCGACAGGGCTCCTTCAAGCTGAACGCCCTGCGCCTGCCCAAGCCCGTGGCCCGCTTCGTCATCATGCAGGTCATCTTCAGCTGTGGCTGTGCCCTGCTGGGCATCCTCTCCGTCGCCTTCCGTTGCTGGATGGCGTACCTCTGCATACCAGTCATCGTCGGGGCCATGGTAAGCCAGTCTAGAGCCTTGTCTGTCATCATCCTTCATCTTCTTTACAGCATCTCACCGGGCGAGCTGATCTCTCTGCTATCCTCGGCTCGCCTGGCCCTCGTATCACATCGTGGATAATCTACTTTTCCCCGGGTGTCTTGAGTGATCATACAGAATGCTTTTCCACTTCTGTGTGTAATGGGATATCAATGCAGAGTAGGGCTATAAACAGCATGTCTGTCAACAGCTGGAATCTTCCATTTCAAGTAGGGAATGCAGTTTGCATTGCAGTAGAGTTATTGTGGCATAAATTAAAGATACACTGTACACAGAATCAGCAGCGCATTATAATTAAAATGCTACTTGCACTCACAAACCCAGCTGTCATAGTCCAAGTGGCTAGTCTACCCATGATGTACTGTACTGTGATAGTCATTTTCTTGTAGCATGCTTTATTAAAGGTAAGTGCATGCCTCTCATGGAGAAGCCAGCATTTTACACCATATTTGATGATTGAACCTGTTTTTAGTTATTCATACTGTACTGCAGTGGAGGCATCCACCACAAGGTTACTAATAAGTGAATGCTGCATGCCATAGATGTATCAGTATACAGTAGTGTTTAAAAAGGAATTCAAACTGATCAAACTGATCACGTTTTAACCCCCCCCCCCAAAAAAAAAAGGGAACAAATATTTACATATATTGTCTTAAATTCTTTCCCCATGCAATTTAAAGGTCTGTGTATGATGCATGATATATTGACATACAGTAAAGAATTGTAGGAGGGAGTCTCACCCAGTTCCCCCCCCCCCCCCCCCATGCCATACGCAGTGTAATGTGAGCATGTGTCAATAGGTATGACATACAGTTTGTGTTAGTTCTGTTTATTTTCTTATCATTCCACAGGAACTGCTCATAGGAATTATTGGATATACTGCCATCAAGAGGCCCCATAAGAAAATCCTGGTGAGTGTGATGTCATTACTACAGCAGAGATGCCAACGTTTACTTTTTTTTTGCAGTATTTGATATTGTTTCTTTGCCATAATACTGTAGGTTTCATGGAAACGCTGTTTTTGCCAAATTGTTCTTAATACTACACATGTCTATTGTAGGAGTGCGTAAGTGCTGTTTTTCCACCAAAAATATGCCTTTTTTAGCCCTCAGAATACTGCTGTGCTGTTTCCAAGGTCGACATCCCTGTTACAGTTGCATAATGCACAAAAATAGTTGATATATTGCAGCCGTCCATCAGTAATTCACTCAGAACTACATTCGCTGGCTTTAGAATTACAGCGCATGGGTGTTGGAAAATTAATTATTCAGTTTTGATCCATGAAAGTGATGGATCAGAATTTTTTTTTACTGTATCTCTAATTTCTATATGTGTGCCTGAATATTTCAGGGCATGTGTTTCATTCAAATGATGGTTCCTCAATTTTTAACCCAAAATATTAATTCCTGAATTGCAGCACATTGTCAGTTGTCTATCTGCTTTGTTGAGGTGTAGCTTTCACCATATTGTACTAGACATGTTCATTTGATTTTTATCTAGATATATGCAACATATCTGTGCCATAAAGAAGGGTAGGAAAACAAGGAATCTTGTTCATATGGTTTCAAACATACATATATTGTCAATTAACTTAACAAGTTTTAGTTGCTTTGTCAGTCTCTACACAGAATCAAAGCTGAGAATCAATGAAACATTTCTCTTCATTTTTCATCGGTGACCATAAGTAGCGAGTCGCTGCAAAAATTTGCCACATGCTAGTTTGACATAAACTTTGCCTCCATCAGGAGAACTATGTAGAGAGAATTCCAAATGTCTTTCTACATTAAAATTATCTGTCAATATTGAACCCTTCTGGAAAAAAAAAAAAAAAAAATGTCTTCCCCACACATTACTCTGGTCTTCCCCCTCCTTGGGACAGAATGCATACCAAAGTGCATTCACCAGGCACCTGTAATATCCATTATATTTGACGACCCATCGCTGGCTTTATTTCTTTGCTTTGACACCTGCAGGTGAAGTGTTACTTCATTGGCTGCCTCATCGGCTCCCTCGCTGCCCTGGGTCTGGTCGTCTTCAGTATCATCGGCGCTGCCACCGAACAGGAGTACCAGTGCGTGCTGCTGCCAAACGTGTTTGCGGAGTGCAACGCCGTCAGGGTACGGGAAAATATATTGACTGAAAACATTCAGGATTATGTGTTAATTGATGATTTGTTTGATTTTCTTTTTTAATCTGTGGTTTATTTTTACTTGGTTAACTCATTGAAGACTAGTCCGGAGTATACTCCAGTTAGGGTAAGTAGGAAATGCTTTTTGCAGAAAAATCAGTCCATCTTCAAAGGGTTTACAATAATGAAAGATGTACATTTTATGGAGATAGTAAATATAAGTAGGTCAGGTTATGGTGGTAGATATGATTGATAGATATAGATACACCAGAAATGTATTCATTGCAACAGTATATTAAGCAGTAGAAGGAGTAGTAAGAACTGCTGTGTTGCTGTTTCTGTGAACCAAGAGATATTGGTATCTCCGTGAAGATCAGGGAATTAATTTATGGAGCAGACTGTGGACTTGAGCTGTCAAGTTTGTGTGTTTCCCTTGGCCTGAAACATCACTGTCTCTTTCACATGTGGTTATCTGAGTCCAACAGGACACATTGTGAAGTGTCTTGTCCTAGTGTTATGTCATCAGGTACATGACGATTTTATATCACACAGTGACTTTTGTGTGCTCTACACCAAGAGCGTTGAAAAGCATTCCCTCTGGTAAAGGAAGGATGAAGCTGTAGAATAGGTGCAAATCCAATTTACACCAGCCTTGCCGGGTGTCAAGCATGTATTTTTCTTGTTGGCACGCAAAAGGTGAGGTCATAATTTAGCTTTCATAGCGTGGAGTCTCAAAGCATCAGTAAAAGAAGTTTGAGTCATGATTATAAAGATGAAGAGGTAAGAAGCTTTAATCTACGTTCATAATGATTTATGTATGAGTCAATGCCAGGATATTTTACTTCTGGAGTCTCCGAAAGAGACTACATTGAGAGACCCGCTTTGCGCACGCGCAGTCATATATCGCTTTTCTACGCACGAGTATTCGAACGTAGTTCCCTTATCGCAGTCGAAAATTCTGATCTTTTATCGCATTTTCGCGGTACTAACGGTTCTAGAAACCAGCAGTTAGTGGAATTAGATTCCGCAATCTTCCTATATCGTACAACGAATATTCGGTGCTTAGCAAGGCGGCAAGCACAACCTTTTCTAGCGGCCTCATTCCACGAAAGTCACGCGGTGGCTACGGTGATGGAGGCACAACAGCTCAAAGAACAGCTGCATCATCCGGCTAAGCCCGGCGCAGTGGGAAGCATCAACGTTGTTTGCGAAGAACGTTCCCCTCCGACAGACAAAAAAGTCAAGCCAAAAAAGAAACTAGTTAAGTCGGACACGGTTTCCGGTACTAACATGGCGGGTAAAGTGCCGCAAGCGAAGCAGGGCCCAAAGACGGCCGAAAAATCCTCGGATGTCGAGGACAGACTATCGAGACTGGAAAGTCTTCTGAGTAAAGTGGTCGACGCGCTGCCCAGTGTAAACTCCACGCCGCCGAAACCGGCATCGCGCCATTTTGTGGCGTACGATGAGGCGCACAGCGCCGGACAGTGTGAAATTCCTATGGAAACTGATTTTCAACAGTGCGGGGAGCCGCACGTGCGTGACACGGGCGAAGCCAACAGAGAAGAAGGCGATTTTGCGTCAGACGCGGCAGACGTGCAAGAAATTCCCGTTCTCGCAGCAAAATTTGCCAAGCCGGGTGATACAGGACTACCGGTAGACGAGGACTTAGCCAGCTCTACTACTTACCTCATAAGCCACCCGCTAGAAGAAAAAGTGTTGGAAGAGACGGCATCTAAGTATCCAGCCCCAAGCAACTGTGTTTACCTCGCTACACCGAAGGTGAACGGCCCGATCTGGGATAACCTACCGCAACACACACGCAGTAGAGATGCCAAGTTACAGCGTGTGCAGAAGTCGCTGACGAAGGGCCTGAGCGCGCTAATACAGTCCTTCCCATCACCTCGGCTGACTGACACACAGCAGGACGCATTGGCGTTGCTGTGCAATGCCAATTTTGAACTCAATTCGTTGAGGAAAGAGCTTATCAAGCCGGACATGGCAGCCACTTACTCTCATCTTTGCAAACCTTCCACTCCCGTCACTAAATTCCTATTCGGAGATGAATTGGGAAAGAGAATGAAAGATCTCAAAGAGGAGCAGAAAGCTGCATCAGGAGTGATGAGAAACCCAATTTCGCGGCCACAGTCTAGCACGTACCACCCGTACAGGGGAGCTGCTTTCTCCAAGCGACAATACAGAAGTGCTGGCTGGACTGCAAGTTCAGCTGCCTCAACACACAGACCAACAGCCGGCGGTAGTAGCAGGCCTTTTTTAGGTCAGCGCCCACAGTGGGGTCACAGCAAGCAGCCACCACCCCGCACAGCGAGCCGCCCCCCACAACAGGCTCCACAGCACAGGCCTCCAATGCAGCGCAAGAAATAACTACCAGCATACCCAAAGAGGTAGGTAGTTTCGATTCACATCATCATCATACCTGCTTTCCCCAATGTATTTGTACGTGTGTGCAATGTATTCCAAAGAAAGCTCCAGTGGCAGTCGGAGGTCGAGTGAGGCTTTTTTACAGGCGATGGTGCCAAATCACAGCTGATCCATTTATTTTGGCAGCAATCAGGGGTTACAAAATTGAATTTGGAGAAGCATGTATGCCCCCTAGGAGGGATAAGCCCTTCATTCAATACAAACCAAACCAGCACAATTCAGCTTGTATTGACAGAGAGATCGCAAGCTTACTGACTAAGAATGTTATCGAAGAATGTGGTCATGAAGAAGGAGAATTTCTCTCAAACATTTTCACACGACCCAAGAAAAATGGGGGTGTACGACTAATACTTGATTTGACAGATTTGAACAAGTGTGTGAGCGTACAACACTTCAAAATGGATAACATTCATACAGCTGCCCTTTTAATCTCCCCAGGAGATTTCCTAGCCTCAGTCGACCTCCGAGATGCTTACTACTCCATCCCAATTGACACTGAACACAGAAAATTCTTGAAATTTCCATGGCAAGGGAAATTTTACAGGTTCAAAGTCCTACCAAATGGGCTCAGCACAGCGCCCAGACTTTTCACCAAGCTCATGAAACCTGTTTTCGCTACACTGAGAGAAATGGGGCACATAGTACTAGGCTACCTTGATGATACTCTCATTATCGGTGAGTCAGTAGAACAAGCAAAGGAGGCTGTACGTGCAACCACAAATCTCCTGTCTGAACTAGGTTTCGTAGTCCACGAGGAGAAATCTATGCTAGAACCCCAACAAGAGCTCACTTTCCTAGGGTTTAAGCTGCACACTGGTGATATGACTATCTCCCTGCCAGAAGAGAAAATGCAGGACATTATCACAGTCTGTTCAGACTTGCTTGACAATACTAGACCCACAATCAGGCAGGTGTCACATGTTATCGGGAAGATAATAGCTACTTTCCCTGGAGTCCAACATGGCCCTCTTTTCTACAGATGCCTAGAACGTGACAAAATTGCCGCCCTTAAAGCTAACAAAGGCCATTTTGACAGACCTATGAAGCTGTCATTAGAAGGGAAAGAAGAGCTCAAATGGTGGTTTAATCATGTCTTTGAGGAGTGTGCACCAATTAAGCGTAACAGACCTACACTTGAGCTGCGTACAGACGCTAGTGGGCTTGGTTGGGGAGCCACAAATCTGTCCATTGAAACGGGAGGCAGATGGAACGATCTTGAAATGGAAAGAGCTAGAAAGAATGATATCAATTACCTGGAAACATTGGCAGCCGGGTTTGGACTGAAGTCCTTTTGCTCTTCTTTACATGATGTTCATGTCCTCCTTAGGTCAGACAACACAACAGCAGTTGCTTATTTGAATAACATGGGGGGTATTAAGTCCAAGGACTGTGACAGTGCAGCTAGAGACATCTGGAGGTGGTGCATGGAACGTAATATTTGGGTTACTGCAGCACACCTTCCAGGGAGTGAGAACACTGAGGCAGACAGCAGGTCTAGAAAGTTCAGTGACCGAAATGAATGGATGCTTAACAAGCAAGCCTTTAACAAACTAGTTTCAGTTTTTGGGCTTCCAGACATTGATCTCTTTGCGTCCAGACTAAACAACCAACTTGAGAGATATGTCACTTGGTTGCCAGATCCAAATGCAGAAGCCGTAGATGCATTTACGTTGGATTGGGGAGAATTCAAATTCTATGCCTTTCCCCCATTCTGTCTCATCCCAAGATGTCTTCAAAAAATTAGGACAGATAGAGCTGAAGGCATAATGGTAGTGCCAAATTGGCCCACACAGGCATGGTTTCCTAAGCTGAAAAGGATGTTAAAGGGTGAAGCAGTGCTAATTACAAGGAGTAGGAACCTATTAACGCAACCTGTAACGCATGAACCACATCCCTTGTATGATCGAATTGATCTTCTCTGTTGCAGGTTATGCGGCAGCCCTTCGAAAGGACAGGACTAAAGAAGGAAATTGTGGACATTTTGGCCGCTTCTTGGAGAGCCTCTACCCAGAAGCAATATTGTGTGTACATAAAGAAGTGGAAAGACTTTTGCAAGAGTAAGAAGAAAAGCCATCTTCACTCTAGTGTTCAGTTTGTTTTAGAATTTCTTAGTGAGCTTTTTCATGTAGGAGGTCTTGGATACAATGCACTCAACACAGCAAGAAGTGCGCTCGCATCATTCCTAGTTCTTGAGGATGGTGCCTCTACAGTTGGGAACAACATTTTGATATCAAGATTTATGAAGGGAGTTTTCCATCTCCGAACCCCAAGACCTCGCTATGTAGATACTTGGGATGTAAATATTGTGTTTTGTTATCTCAGAAAGCTGTCACCGGCAAATGCACTGAGCCTACGAGATCTCACCAAAAAACTATGCATGCTCATGGCTCTCATCTCAACACAGCGAGCACAGTCGTTGCAGCTCCTGAATTTGGACAACATGATACTCAAGGGATCATCAGTTACATTTCATTTCAGCGAGTTACTGAAACAAAATAGACCGGGAAACGCTGGCTACACACTGAGCATGAGAGCCTACCCTCCAGATCGTCGATTGTGCGTTGTCAACTACATCAAAGCCTACATACGGAGGACTGAGGAAATTCGAGGTCAAGAGCGTCGGCTCTTTATTAGTTTTCGCAGACCCCATGCAAAAGTTACGTCACAAACCATCTCCAGGTGGATCAAAGATGTTATGACAGCGGCAGGAATCGACACTTCAAAATATAAGGCTCACTCAACAAGAGCAGCTGCGACGTCAGCTGCACACAGAGCAGACTTACCAGTTTCGTTTATCCTTGAGAAGGCAGGCTGGACGAATGAAAAGACTTTCAGAAAGTTCTACAGCAAACCCTTGCTCGATGATGGGAGCAAGTGTCTCACAACTGCTCTACTAAAGAAATGACCAGACGAGGTAAACAATTTACCCTTTTTGGTAAATGACAATTCATAGTCATTTCTGTTATCTTTCTTACAAATATGGCTGCTGGGCTTCAAAATCTCAATGTAGTCTCTTTCGGAGACTCCAGAAGTAAAATAGAAAGATTAAATGAGAACTTACCTGTTTGAAATTTGATCTTTATTTTACGAGGGAGTTGTAGGAAGAGAATACATTCCCTCCTCTCCCTCCCAAAGTTTCTAACTTGAAGCTAAGTTCTCCATAATCTTTCAGATATCCAGCAGCCACATTTGATGCTTCGAAAAATGACTGCGCGTGCGCAAAGCGGGTCTCTCAATGTATTCTCTTCCTACAACTCCCTCGTAAAATAAAGATCAAATTTCAAACAGGTAAGTTCT
>NW_027273038.1:0-31824 GCF_040938485.1 Diadema antillarum
TCCCGCCCGAAACCCCTAGCAAACGGGAGACTCCAAGTTGATGTGTGCGAATAAGCGCGAAGTTCCTAGGATTCTAGATGTTCTCTGGTGCTATCTAAGGCTTATTTTTTCAACATACGATAGAAATAAGTAAGAAATCCTTTCCACCGGGAGACACAGAGCCAGGGCGGGAGAAATCAAATCTCAAACGGGAGAACGGGAGATTGTGCAAAAATGGGCTTTCGGCGGGAGATCTCCCGTCGAAAACGGGAGAGTTGGAGTCTCTGAAGATCGAGGAAAGTTCCTTTTGTACCCGGTATACCCCCACTCACTTCCTTGTAAATATTTAAACCCTAACCTTACACTTAGCCCCAACACTTGGATTCCTGTATTTAGCATACAGCCCAATTTGTTAATTTTCAACAGTGTCGCCAGAGGCATTATGTCTTGGGGTTGTCTGTCAGTTCTTCCATTCATAATCAAGTTTGTGGGTGATGTTTGAGGTATCCAAATGAAACTTGGCATAGGCCTACATGTATGTATGTATGTATGTATGTATGTATGAGCTCACTAGTGGACGAAGCTGCATTTCAGTTTCGTGGGGCGGGGGGGGGGGGAGATATATTCATCTGCCTCCATTCACGACCAAACATAAAGGGAAATCCTGTGTTCCATCCTTTTCAATTGCCTTTTTAGGTTCAACTTTCCTCTGCAGTTTCCATGGTCATTGATGAAAGTGTCTTGTCAGAAGTGAATGTAAAGCTTCCGATCCTGAAGAATGGGCTGTCGCTCCTCATTCAAGACCTGCAGGTAGGTACTTGGCAGTTGTCAGTCAATGTGTAATCAAATTTATGAAAGAAGAAATTGTACAAAATCAGATGTAATTGTGCCTTTCTCATAATAGCATTGTTTCATGAAGTAATTAGCAAATTGCCAAAGCTTACGTGTTCTGACATATTCTACTTCTTGTGTTGTTGTTGTTTTCCATGTTAACACTGAAAGAAAAAAAAAGTTCTATATCCTGTTATGACATTGCAAAATTTGTGTTGGAATAATATGCTAATAAGCTAGATTTATTAATTAGCTGATACTATGTACACCAGATACACTGTGGGCCCGTATTTTGAGAATGGAGACATTTAGGACAGTTTTGTGAGTGGTTAAAGTGATTATTGAGAAGCCAAGCATTGGTATGAGAAGTACAGTAAACAAGAATGAATTACCACTTTTCAAAGAGCATAGTTGGGCATATTCCACCTTGGAAATGACTGTTTGTTAGACTACTGCATATTTTATGTATTATTGGAGTTAATGCCTTCATGTATTGGTAATATCTGATCCAGAATTTGCCCTCCAAGCCTTTGCACCTACTAATAATATGTACATTTGTAATTACCGGTATCTATCATTCCTCTGTGCTCTTCAAGAATCTCTGTGACCAGTGTAACTCGTCTGCTAGTACTGATGAGAGCAAGCTTGGTGGTAACCAGTCTTGGAGCTGCAAACAGAAGGATGACGATGATGATGTAAAGCCTGGTGGTGCCTTTGATCCCTCTGTAGTCCAAATCACAGTGGACAACAAAGAAGTAAGCTATCTGTGTAGAATATACAGGAATCTAAATGAATCGGGTGTTAAAGATTTGACTTGTAAACTTGAATCATAGTCATATGTTTATTTGCCATTATATTTGCTGCACTACTGTGCTGCACTGGCAGGAATTAATGTGAAAAGAACATAAAATTGATAGTAGAATTGCCTGCACTGGTGATATATGTACCATATTAACAATTGATTTCATTCATGAATTCAAATGATAAAGAGCTTGATTGAAAAGGAAATGACCAACAACAAAGTGATTGACATGCTATCTGTAGTTGCTACTGTTACATGTTTATACCTTATGAAGTGATCCCTTGTCCTGAATGTATGCTGTATAATGTCATAAATGTCCTCTAGTTCTTCAGAAGCATTTGTTGTTGTGACTGAGTATCCTGTACTTATCTCAGATTGACAGGAGGATCCTTGCATTCATTGAGAAGAAGCAGGCAGAAAAAGACGACACAAACCGAAGGGAATTCTGTCCTACGGTCTCCCCCTCACCGGAGACTTCTTGTGCAAGGACCAATGCTGTATTCACCTCGAAGATGGGAGGTGCAAGTCATGTAAAAGGTAATTGTCATGAGCTGTGTACTTAAAAAGAAGAAATATACTTCAGAATTTCATCAATCTTATAAGAAATATTTTTCTTATTTTTTATCGGATTTTTGTCACGTTTGGAATGTTCTGGAGGGGAATTTGTTTTCTTTCTTTTAGAATTTACCTATTTTTGGAGTGGATTTCCTCTTAAACACACACACATATTCAAGAGACAAATTCAGCAATACTCTTTCCTAGTATTGAAAATACGTTTCATGTATGTATACATTTCATGTATCACATGCCTTTACGTCTTTCTGATATTTTCGAGAACTCTTTTGCCCATGTTGATGAGTGAAAAATTTGCATTCACAATTCTACATACTGCATTTTAAGTACTCAAGCCTAAACTGTCCCATAGTGCGATTCAGAATTGATATGCAGGGCATATTTGCAGAAACTGAAACCCCCTACACTGCATGCAGTTTAATTGCATATGGTGATATGCGTACATTGACAGCCTTCTTTCAAGAATTTTTAAAAGTTTTCCTCTCAATGTTGAGTGATCAACCCATTACTGCCCCATATGTAATAACCATTTTAATAAGTTTTCTTATAGTTGCTTTTTATTGAGTATCAACATGGCTGTGTAGATGTAAACTCTACAAGGTCTTGTTGAACAGGGAGTGTACTTGTCTGCAAATGTATATGTGAGAAATAGAAAAGAAGATGACATGAAGTATAATGTGTGGACTTTGGGGGAATTGGTTTGTAGATAATTATGGTTGACAGGGGTGATTTCTAAATGTGTCAAAGTATAGGTGTGATAAATAACAATGTACATTATGAAAGACATGTTTCCACAATATAAATACTACTTGATGGATATCCACATGTTTTGTTGAAAGAACTCTTTTTGTGGTGTTTGCTAGTTTCAAAGGTAGTGAACAAATATGGGCCACAGACGAGACCAGGTCTTGTGTCAATACCTCTGGCCAGACCTGGAATAAAGAGAACAAGGATTCCACCAGACTCTACGTGTTCCCTAAATTCTGTGTCTGGCATTGAAGAACGCTTGCACAACATGGAGTCATTCCTTGGATTACAAGCTGGTGAGTGAAGTGCTCTCTCTTTTATCATCCCATAACCTAAATCCACATTACACATACATTTTAATGATATTTAATTGGTAATGTGATGAATTTATAGTGACTCGCCAAGAAGTATACATGCAGCTAAACCTCTCTACAATGACCGCTCAAGGAAAACACAAAATGTGGTTGTTACAGACAGATGGTTGTTGTAGGCAGGTTTTATGCGGTAGCCACTGTGAAAGATATTTTCGCTGTCCCAAAGAGGATTTCATGTGAACCATGACATTATGTATGAAAGTCACCTGTATTAGCTCTAAATTACCTTGCCCCTCAAGCAATCAGTGGTTGCTTAAATACTTGTAGACAAGTTTCAACAGCACTGCTGCATTTGTTTGATGCAATGGCCAACAGAGCTGTAGTAAGCTGGTTACTTTGCTGCCTTGTACCATTTGGTGGTTGTTGTGCACGCTATTTCAGTCGCTCAGCAAAAGCCAAATCTGTGAATCCCTGAGTATTGGGTAGATGGTCACCATACGCATAAGCATGTGTTTTCTTTGTGGGGAATTTCCATGTCGTCACTGAGGACGAATGCTATGGGCAGGTGGCTTTATGGGCAGGAGGTTGCTCTGTAGTCAAATGGTTGCTAGAGTAGGTTTGTGTACAAACAGTCTATTTCTCCTTTTGTGTGAATCTCTGTGTGTGTGTGTGTGTGTGTGTGTGCGTGTGTGTGTGTGTGTGTGTGTGTGCGTGTGTGTGTGTGTGTGTGTGTGCGTGTGTGTGTGTGTGTGTGTGTTATATGAATGATCAATGCATAAATGATTCTGTAAATTTGCTGAGCAAGTTCAATTAAATATGATTTAAATGTCAGTTTGTAGTGTTGATTTTGTTTCTTGCTCAGTCAAGCAAGTCATATGCTGTGGGAAATTTTATCCATGATGGCACTGTTTTCATCACTTGTGAACATAAAAGATCATAATTTTCATTCATGATTGTGATGAGGGTAGTTGTGGCATGATAAAACCTATGGAATAAAAACCAACAGAATGCAGATATAACGTAAAGTTGGCTGTATGGAAAGAAAGCATATTGAAGGTCTATTCTAAATATTGTATGAGCATGCCAAGGAATTTTTGCTGGTGAATAATGAAGGTGTAATTTGAATATGTTCTATGAAGGTAAATATTCGTTTCTGCTTTTTTCCCCCTTTACTCCAGTCCATGAGAACCTCTCTTCAGACGTGTTTAAAAGACTTAAAGTCCTTGAAGAGAGACTACTGCATTTGGAAGGAATCTCCCCTGAATACTGCCACATATCAGTAAGTTTTTAATTTATTCAAGGATTGATGTTTGGCCTTTTTCACTAAGAGTCAGACACTTAATTAGTCATTTAAATCAGGCTCTCAAATGAGTCTTGTGTGAAAATGTTGACAACTTGTTCTCAGCAAAATGCAATCTGCAGCATGTCAACATTTGAGAATGCTGCCCTCATTGTCAGAAACCAGTCAGTGTTATAATGATATACATTCGTGCTTGTTACCAGTCTTAGAAATGAAAAGAAAAAATCCTCTTTATTACAACCAGAGTGAGGAGTGATAAGCATATTTTATTATCGCTACATTAATTTCGTGGGGACAGAGTAACATATTCCTCATGAATTTGACTACTATAACTTGCAATAGCCAGAAGATGCCATGAACATTCAGTAGTGATAGTTAAAGAAAAAAAAAATGAAGGAGGACTTATCTTATTCCTACTACTTAAGCTGTATAGCTTAGGCTATTGGAAATAGGCTATAGTGGGAAATTGCAGAGACTCCAACTCTCCTGCTTTCGACGGGAGATCTCCCGCCGAAACCCCATTTTCGCAAAATCTCCCGTTCTCCCGCTTGAGATTTAATTTCTCCCGCCGTGGCTCTTTGTCTCCCGCTTGAAATTCTTTCTGACTTATTATTACCGTATGTTGAAAAATAAGCCCTAGATAGCATGAGAGAGCATCTAGAACCCTAGAGCTTCCAGGGCCCTTAAGCGGACCCTGGACCCGGGCCGCAAGGAAATTCGTGCTCGTGATGTGCGCTTCGTGCACATCAAGTTGAAGTCTCCCGTTTGCTAGGGGTTTCAGGCGAGAGACTCCAGATCAGAAGGTGCTTGGGGTTGGAGTCTCTGAAATTGTTGCAACATTTGTCAATGATATGTGCACTTTTACATGCCTCACAGTTTTAGATGCACACTATTTTTCTGATCAGTGCCAATACTAACCTTTGTGCTTAGATGATACACTCGATAGTACAATGCAGGTCATAATGAGCTTAAGTAAATATTGTGACTTGTTCGGGAAGTTCATCATGTGTTCATGTTTTCTAAATCTTCGGAGAATGAAGGGCTGGTCATCATTCAGTTTACAGACTGACCATTTATAATTCTGAATTGTGAAGCGAAATAGAATTTTTCCCTGTTGATTCTGATTAACATTGGTGTCTTTGTGATGTCTTTATGCTTTGCGATTGGAGGCTTATACTATTTACTAGTTCATTTTTGTCGAGCCCACCGGAGGTGAGGGGAGACTAAGGGATCGCCTGCGGCGTCTATCCGTCCGTCGTCTGTCCGTAACGCTATAAAGACTTGAATAACTCTGTACTCTGGGCTTCAATTTGAATCAAACTTGGAGGGAAGAGTAGTCATACAAAGTTTTACCTTTTATCAAGTATGAAGGTCACCTCAAGGTTTACGGTCACAGGCAGGGGTCAATGAACTTTTAGGGACAATGTTAAAGGGACTGGGGATGAGTGTTCAGTTGTGCAAAACATGCGAAAGAGAAGGTGCTTTGGGTATAAAATGAAAGGTAGATATGTAACTTAACATGTGTGAAAATATCTTGGAAATCGGAATCTTCTCAAATGTTTTAAAAAGCGAAAAACAAAACATACTTTTCTGGAAAAAGACCCTTCGATACGATGGCGATACGTATTTGAATTGCGGAATACTGCTTGTTGACTGCGAACATCAAGCCAACTTACAGCGAAATCAAGCCAACATGCCGAGTGAGCTGCGGAACTACTAGTAGTTATACGTAGAGCAATTGTGGCTAGCTCTACGGCTGGCTGTGCCTATGGGCGCGGCGAGCGCTGGCCGCACTTCACTTGCCATAACTCGCATCATCATACACAGTGTCCAGTACACAGTGCTAGTGCTTCTAAGCTCGAGCTGCTGTACGATCTTGCGTGTTTTCATTTGATGAGAGCGCTAACCTAAAATCAAAGGACTCCTCCTTTTCCGATTCACATGTCCTTCTTCCAAGATATTATGAGAGCTAGTTCTATCGTCGGAAGACTCGGTAGGCTACGTATCCTAAAAGCCATCAAACTCCATTTATTACAAGATTCTTCGTTGAGAAGTATACCGAAAGCGGGATAGGTGAATGCGGTACAGTAATACGTAGCCCGACCAGACGCCGGGCGGGCTATATGTACAGCGACTGGGCTGTGCGTGTACGTACATAGAAACTTTTCCGGGTAAAAAGGACGGACACAGCCGGCCCAGCGCTAGGTCGGTACCATGTACGCAGTAACTGCCGTGCTTCGCACGGCGTCTGGTCGGGCTACGTAGAAAAAAAAAATCAACGAAATCTCAATTTACAATAATTTACAATTTATGCATGTAATTATTACATGAAACACAAACGGGTTGTGTTATTACATGTACATGCAATTCAATGCAATCTTCATGGCAAACCCATTTTTTTTTTCTTCAAAGATTTGAAACACAAGTACTGAGTAGGCCAGAGAATTCGAAGTATCCGGTACAATGTTATATCTAAACTTGCATTGGAACTAACCAATAGTTCATTTTTATTACCGGTACAACTTGTCATGTATTCGTAATTTCATGTGACTGTAATAGTTGTAACATTTATTGTGGATGATTTTCTTCACAATTGACACATGCACATACTAGGTTAGAAAGTTGGTCATTGGTATGGCTTAGGCCTACCTATTTTCTGTATAAATAGGGTTAATTGGAATTATTTCACAGATACACACAAAAATGTTGGGAATCAGATCATTTTCAGTCTTCTAGACTGAATAATGTGATACCTGTAATAGTCTAATAACCAATCCAACAATTTCTGAGGCTATCTTATACATTTTCTTATTTATCATACACATTGTACAATGCAACCATGCATGATGCAATGTCTTGTTCACCTATACAAGGAGAAAATCAAGACACAAGGAATAATCTGTTCAAATTATTTCCACATAGGTCAACAACATTCACTCAGTTTTTATCTAGAACCCTGATTAGGTTTCTATCATCCAAACACATTTTTTTCTCATTGGTAAATTGATGCTTAACAATTAGGCCTGTATACACAGGTAATATCTTGTGATATTTCAGTGAATTTAAATCTAACACATTACTTATGTAGGGCTAGGGTTCACTTAGCTCTCTAGCACTCATCACACTAAAAGCAAACTAGGGCAGCACACATGTGTTACTTGGAAGGAGTCCCCTGGCTAACTAACTTGTAGCCAGTTTATTCTTCACATAATTTGGCATGGGTTTACATGTAAATGTGGGTTGTTACATAAATATTCATGCATACACAAAATCAACATAACAGAACATGCAAATAAAGAAACAAAGGTTAAAACTAAATATTCATAATAATATGTAAATGATGTGCAGGCTTGGGTGATTTAGGCATGATTTCAGCATTACAGGGAACAATGGGTGAGAAGTGAAAGAGTGGAAAATGTCATGTGATATGTGGTGTGTCTGTGATACAATTGTAGGTGGGGTGTGTGGATGCCTGTGGATGTGAATACCGGTACTACTGTATGTGTGGGTTGACGTATGTATGTGTAGAGGGGTGGTACCTGTAATAACAGAAGGGGGATACACTTATAATAAAAGGTTCAAAATAAATCCCTACACTTACGTTAACTACCATGCATAAATACAAATTTCATGTGCACATATAAATTGCATGTGTACATGGGACCTACATTAGAAGTTGTGTGTACCAGGGTACACTGACCTTACATTTTCTTTTATCTTTGCATGTATATTTGCATTTGGTGTTGCATCATGAGCACAGGTTCTAATTGCAAATGTGCTACATGTATTTAGAAACTGCTCTCACAGTAATGTGATGTGATATACAATGTAGAGATAACAAATCTGTGCTGGCTACTTGCATGTAGGCCTATATCTTTTAAATATAAAATGTCATAATAGAAATAGTAGTAAAGCAAAGATTGCCAATTGACACAGGTAAGGTAATCATTTGCAGAAAAAAAAAAGAAAAAAGAAACTGCTCAGCATTCTGTCAGTAGTCAATTTGGGCATCTACACATTATACTCCTATCATATTGAACAATTATGATAATAATACTATAACATGTAAATTAAAGAACCTTACAAATGCAACCACTTTCAAATAACTTGCACATTTACAGGGAAAAAATATTGAAGTGAAAGTCCAAGAATCAATGTCACAGGGTTAATGACTTCAAGTACAAAGAACACTATACTATTTCAGTGTGGAGACCTTCTACATATTGCATTGTCAAAACACAATTGGTTTAGGGTTTGAGCATATACAATTATATCAGTAGAACATCATGTAGGGACCTACCAAAATGTATATTACAATGTATTTTTATATCTATGTGAATGAAAACTGAACATCTTGTTTGAAGCACTTCCAACACATTTGTTTATCAAAATTCATACTTTTTTTTTTTTTGGCCACAAAATATAGATGCAATGAATATTACAAGGGCACAAACTCCATTTACCACAAAAATATTGTCCTCATAATAATGTGATTTGATAGAGTTATCACAAAATTTTGTGCTGAAAAAGTGTCTTCCAAAATGCTGATGGACAATGCTACTGTGTAGGACCTGCTGTGCCACTTGAATGTAACACATGGCATGATATCAGTGATCACATAAATGATGAGGATAATAATCATTATGAAGATGATGATAGTAATAAAAAATTAGCAACAACAACAATAGTAGTAGTAGTAATAATAATAATAATTAGAGCAATAATGAAATGTGTGAAAGGCCCTTCAGTGATGTACACTGTTGTGCATGACAGCCCTGCTTAAGTTCACTTTAAAACACTGATGCAATATTTTATCATAACGGAGTAATTGTAGTTTTTCACCTCTGAAACACCTGGGAAACACAGGGGGAAAAAAGACCAAATGAAAAAAAAAAAGGACAAAACACTTTGTGCCTGGATATTGCAGCCCTTTCAGTTTCCAGTATCAGTTTAACGCACATGCAGTTTAGGAGTTTACAGGATTTATTTTCCCTACTTGCTACATGGGGCAAGAACAAATTTTCCAGGCAATCAATTCACTGTTTCATTCTGATTCACACATTTGAGTACTAACATGTTTGTTGTTACCTCACAGGAAAGACAGAAATAGAGAGTTCAGAGATATTAATGTAGTGTCATATCAGTTATCACTGCCATCACATGAATGTAGTCTATGATTGGAATTGATGTTATTCATGTTCAATGTGCATTTATCAGAATCCCCAACAATCCTGGTACAAAGGTGCAGCTTTTTCATTACTAACATGTCTTTTGCTATAATACACAATGAAGGCATAAATTGACAGTAGGCCTACAGGAAGAACTGGTGTCAGAGCTATTATCATTGCCATCACTTGAATGCACTCAACATAATTATGATATTGAAGTCATCCAAGTTCAGTTTTCAAACATTTGCCAGCCACAAAGAAGAACATGAGAGGGGATGTCACTGGCTTCATGGAGCTAAGTAGTTGGGAGGGCTGGTTCTGATTGATGAGAGGGGATGTCACTGGATTCACTGAGCTTGGTGGCAGAGAGGGCTGGTTTCCACTGGCGAGATGGACGTCACAGGTCTCACCGAGCTGCGTAGCCTAGAAGAGGCAGTCTTATTTGGCGAGAGGGGGTGTCACTGGCTTCAACAACCTGGATATCTGTGATGGCACTTGGATGTGATGCTAGCTGTTCAACTGCAATAGAGGCCAACAAGCACATTCTATTGATCTCTCATCTAATGACTGAATGTTGGTAATAAAGTAACTACTACCCATTTACAATGAAAAATTATTTTACTACTCATATAGACTCAATTAACTATTCAGTAATACACATAGTAAATATTCTCTTTAAAGACTATCATTCAAGCAATGACAAGTTTAGTACTGATGAAAGCAATTATGTTATATGCTGAAAGTCCAATGAAAATAGCTCATTTTATTTATGATATTTACATAAAAATTCCCTAATATGCATGCCAAAGGGACGTCTTCATCATCTACTGTAAAAGTGGAAATTTCTTGCGGTGTTGGTTGAAATTTTCACGCATTTCGCGTAAGCCGAAACTAGCGCGAAAATAAAAGCATGCGAATATCTTTGCTCGCCATTTGTTCAAGTAGTTGATGTCTTGATTCCGCGGAACTATAAACATGCGAAACTCTTCTTACCCCGCCGACCGCAAAAAATTAGTTGCGCTAAAATATCCACTTTTACAGTAACCTGTTATCTCCTTACATCTGCCCAGGCTCTGATAAAATCAATATCTGTCAGCACTCTCACCAGGTTTTGATCCACTTCAATTTGACCCAAGTCCTTTCCTCAGAGTAGCATTTTCCTCCGCAACTAATTGGAGAAGGCAACAGGATTCATGAACTTGTCCTTTTTCCATTTCACAGGGGCATCTGGACTGGAGTTCATCTGTATATCAGACACAATGAAAGGCATTAACACTGACTTACAATTAGGATAGTCCCGTTAGTTCTTCACCAATCTGTAAATTTAGTCACAGAACTTGCTATCCCATGTATTTCAGTGTAGAGTCTACCAGGTAGCTTTATCTTGTAGTGCTCACATACATGCAACAGAGAAAACTCCATGAAATATGTTAGAAATAGACTGTCTACTGTAGAACTTAAATAGCAAAAAGGAAAATAAGACCTACAGAGACCCTAGCCAAATTTTTGATGAGTTGACACTGCACATGACGTCGGGATGACCTCAGCCTCTCATTGTGCATCTGGGTAATTCTGTGAAGTTGGGGCACGAAGTGTGACATTTTAGCATAACTCAATACTAATTATGCTATACATGTATTGTTTATAGGCTTTGCAGTTGTATTGAGACCATACATTTTCCATGAAATTTTGTGCCATTCCGACTCAATTTTGATGAAATTATTAAAACGATATGTAATGGTGTCCTGTAGCATCGTGACGTATCCATGTAGCATCGTGATAGTAAACATTTGGTCCTAAAAGACAAATTAAGGCAATTAGCTTGACCAAAATTTGATATAATATGCATAATTACTAGATTAGTCAGATAGCTAAATATCTTAATTCTCCTTTCCACAGTTTTACACAAAAAAGGACATCGCATAGCATCGTGATACATTTTGTAATTTTCTTTTAAAATTGAAACTGTGTACAGGAAATTTGAGATATTTAGCTATCTTATTCATACCTTGTAAATATGCATATTGCACCAAATTTTGGTCAAGCTCATTGCCATAATTTGTCTCTTTGGACCAAATTTTAAAATATCACGATGCTACGTGGACACGTCATGATGCTCCAGGACACAGTGTTACATATTGTTTAATAACTTCATTAAAATTGAGTCTGAATGGCACAAAATTTCCAGGAAAATGTGTGGCCTCAATGCAAATGTAAAGCCTACAAACAATAAATGTATAGCATAATTGATATTGAGTTATGCTGACATGTATTTTGTCAATATCACGATGCTACATACATGGACACTGCCCCAACTTCATGGAATTACCCATCTACAAAGTAGGCCCTATTTATTTATATGTTGTGTATACAACCTCACATCGGGCCTATGATGTCTTTCAATCCAGCCACATGCAAGGGATTTGGGGGTCTGTATAATTCCACATACAATCATATAGTAGGCTTATATGTGGCTGCAATGTACAAACTATGTAACTTGTAACCCTAAAAGTAATGATCAAGACAACCATAATCTTATTAACCACTACCACAGCTTTGGGTTTAAAAAAAAATGTTATAAGTTAAATTACAGCAAGAATAAGAACAGCATCGTTTGAGAACACAGAGTTATCTAACAATTTATTGATGTTTTGTGTACTAAATATCAACATTAACTTTCATTTGCAGGTTCAAAACAGTTGTTGGATCTAGGTGTATTAAAATAGTACCAGGTAATTAAAGTTAGTTTGTACAAACCTTTTGTACCGACGGAAGGGCTGGTCTCAGTGGGCAAGAGGGGATGTCACTGGCTTCATCAAGCTGGGAGGGCTGGTCTCGACTGATGAGAGGGGACATCACTGGCTTCACCAAGCCGGGTATAGGCTACATTGTAGCTGGTCGAAACTGACGAGAGGGAATGTAACTGGCTTCATCAAGCTGGTTAGCTAGGAGGGCTGGTCTCAATTGATGAGAGGGGATGTCACTGGCTTCACCGAGCTGGATAGCTGGTCAAAACTGACGAGAGGGAATTTCACTGGCTTCATCAAGCTGGGTAGCTGGGAGGGCTGGTCTCAACTGACCAGAGGGGCTGTCACTGGCTTCACTGAGCTGCCTAGTCAGGATGGTCCTTGAATGCGATGCTGGCTGCTGCCCTACAAAAGATACCCACAATAATATCTGACAGACCTTTCTCAACAATTAGCACCTACTGTGCTACAAGGCATACACCATTTACCACTACACTATAGAGACTGAGTGAACTGCGCTACAATGCATATACGCCATTAGCCACTTATGTATGTACGCACAGTAGATACACTTCAATCAACATTTTTGCAATGCCATGTGTACCGGAGACAATAACAAGGTACCTTACCAAACATGTGAATTCACGTTTTTGGTCCGATCATAGCTGTGATGACAACATATACACAGTTGAGTCTCCACAAAGTATTTTGTAAAAACCGAGTTACCAGATTCGCTGACACTTTCATTCATTCAGTGTCGTTTCGTAAAATTGGATTTCTCGCCTATCGCCAATTTGTAACAAACGTCAGTTCTGATGAGTGTCGTAACTTTCTTATTTCGACATTTTGAGACCCATAATTTGACATGAAAGTAGAATAGGGCAACATAATCCAGAATACGGTAAAATAGGAATTCGCATATTTTCATGCAAAACACAAATAGCGTGCCATTTCTTACTGTGAACAGCGATTTATGTGTAATAGAGAAGCACATTTCAAAAAGGAGAAATGTTGAGCCAAATTTGGGATGTTATTCATAGGCAAAAAAATTTCCAGTTATGGTAACTATACACAGCCCAGTTGCTGTACGTAGGTACATAGCGACAGGATTCGCACAGCGTACTTACAGCGTCTACCACTCCTAGTCCGAGGCCCTTTTTCTCTGCCATTTTATAGCTGTAGCCCGACCACACGCTGTAAGTACACTGTGCGAATCCTGTCGCTACGTACGTACAGCGACTGGGCTGTGTATAGTTACCATAACTGGAAATTTTTTTGCCTATGAATGACATCCCAAATTTGGCTCAACATTTCTCCTTTTTGAAATGTGCTTCTCTATCAATTACACATAAATCGCTGTTCACATTAAGAAATGGCATGCTAATAAAGTGTTTTGCATGTAGATACGCGAATTCCTATTTTACCGTATTCTGGATTACGTTGCCCTATTCTACTTTCATGTCATTAAATTATGGGTCTCAAAATACATAGGTCTAGGATACCTACCATACCTCAATCGCATTCTGAATACACCTTTTTGTGAATCTGCATGTAGCCTTTCTCCACATATGTGAGTAAAATCTCAGGCAAACTCTGATAGGCCTATAAGTATATCTTTTAGTTTAATAGAAAAATGTTAGGGTGTGGCATAGGGGATAGGACACCTAACAAAATTACTAATCTAGGCCTACTATCAGTATTACTAAATAGTAGGCCAATAGTGTGTGTAGATCCTCTAAGTGGCATCTCTATCAATTAATGTTACACTAACAACACTAACAGTAACACTGTAACAGTTGTTATAGGTCCTACTCACTGAACTCTATGAGGTCTTCCGAGTTTCACAAATTTATTACCGATCCAGCCGAAGTGAAATGACATCTCTGTCGTTCAGCCCCTTATCTTCTAGTGTCTTGAGGGGAATTGGGACTCTACATTTTATTTTTCTGTCACCATCTCCATACTCTGTCACTGGTTTTCATGGTCTTCCTCTTCTTGGAGACAGATCTCTCGCTCTCCTCCTGCGGCTCCATTGTTAGTGTGGATGGTATTTATACGCAGCCAGCAGATCAGAGTTCAAGCGGACCCGTGCTAGCTAGCTGCCGGGCGGATCCCGGGAAATGCACCGATAACGCTCGCTACCCAGTGAACAGGCACCCGGGTTTCGCCTCGCAATCGCGGCGATATCTTGGGCTTGCTTTTCGCCGAGGAGAAGGCAATACATTAACGCTGTGCCAAAATCGGACAAAAGAGGGAGGCAAAAACAACACTTGAACGGAGAGCCTCTAAGCCGACCCCCCGTGATTTTGACAAGCGTTACATGTAACGCTCTTAAAAAAATCATAGATATCTTCATAATGCCGTATTTTTCATCGATTCTTTTTCATTGCTTAGTCCTTTCATAGGCATTGGTCCTTGTTTTTGCCTGTTTCACTTCATGAAATAGCACTTTTGCAATTTGGGTTCCAACACTCCTCCCCAGTCCCTTTAAGTTTTTAGGGCGCGTTTCGATTATGGACTATAACTTTTGATCCATAAGTCTATTTGTGACCAAACTTGGATGGTAGATGTACCTTGGGGAGTTAATGGTCGCCACAGGGTCAAAGGTCACAGGCAGGAGTCAATGAACTTTTAGGGCCCAATGTTAAGTTTTTAGGGCACGTTTCGATTATGAGTCATAACTTTTGATCCATAAGTCCGTCTGTGACTTAACTTGGGTGGTAGATGTTCCTCGGGGAGTTGATGGTCTCCACAAGGTCAAAGGTCACATGCAGGGGTCAATGAACTTTTAGGGCCCAATGTTAAGTTTTTAGGGCACGTTTCGATTATGGACCATAACTTTTGATCCGTAAGTCTATTTGTGACCAAACTTAGATGGAAGATGTACCTTGGGGAGTTGATGGTCACCAGAAGGTCAAATGTCACAGACAGGGGTCAATGAACTTTTAGGGCCCAATGTCAAGTTTTTAGGGCGCGTTTTGATTATGGGTCATAACTTTTGATCCATGAGTCTATTTGTGACCAAACTTGGATCGTAGATGTACCTTGGAGAGTTGATGGTCACCACAAGGTCAAAGGTCACAGGCAGGGGTCAATGAACTTTTAAGGCCCAATGTACTGTGGATGTAATTATGACTCCTAACTTTTGATCCATAGGTCCATTTGTGAACAAACTGAAAAAAAGGTGTTGTACGTTTGTGGGCGAGACACATTACGGCACTTGCCTTGTATTATTCTCTCCACTCTATTCAGCTGACTAGCATTGTGATGTGCAATATGACATTTTTCCCACCAGTTTTCTGTTTTCACTCTCTCTTTCTCTGTGTCCACCTCCAGTCATCAATGTCCAAGCAGTCCAGAGTGGGTCCTGGTATGAAGCCGCCAGGAGACTCAGCAGTGCAGGACATTGACAACAGGATCAAGATGCTGCAGCGTTCTCTCAGGCTCAGAAAGGCCCAGATGGAAGAAAAATCCGGGAAGTCGGACACCGGATGAAGATGGGAGTGATATTAGTGAGGCTTTTGCCTGCATCACGTACATGTACCTGGTAGTCCCAGCCCACTTTGGATGACATTATATCATGCCTGCTTGTGTGCAGAAAACTTGAAACAACTAAGAGAGATAGAGAGAAGTGAGGTAGATAGATAGATTGATAGATAGACAGATAGATAGATAGATGGATGGATACATAGATAGATTGATAGATGGATAGATAGATGGATGTATAAATAGACAGTTAGATGGATAGATAAATAGATAGATGGATAGTTAGATAGATGGAAAGATAGAGATAAGAGAGGACAGACAGAGATAAATCTCTTCAAATATAACATCTTTTCCAAAGCTTTCTCAAGATGTGTAGTTTCCGTGCTTACATTTTTCCCCACTTATTAAAGTCAGGGATTGTGTTAGCTAGTTAATTCTTGCCAGATAAAAAAAAAAGTGGTGTTGAAGATGAAAATCAGGCATAGGTGAATATTAAGGAAATATAGAACAGCTTGTGCATTGTGACGGGCATCACAACACCATCCTCTGGTAAGCACAGATATACCATTGCTACATTGTAAGGAAGACTCGGTGCTATTGTCTCATGAATGTAAATGACAGAGATTAAAGCCTTTGTGTTACCAGATTAGATATTGCCACTCACTCTATTGACTTTATATCGAGTCTGTTAAACACCAGGAATTACAATATTCCATGACCTATAAAACATGGTGGATTCAAATTTACTTGAAATATGATGTATTATTTATCAAAGCACAGTCAAGAACTTGCAAATAAAGTCAAAGATGATGCATTTATACAAGGCTGAATTTGTCTGTGTTAATGCTCCTCACCCTGGGCTATCACATATATAGGCACAAACACAAAGTTAAGTGAGGTGTAGATGCATATAAGTGGTTTGCTGTTGAAAATAAAACTGCAAACATTGTATTGTTATTAATGCCCCAGAGGAGTTGAAAGCACTCCTCAGATTTTCTGCACTGCTTCAGCTCTGCTTCCACAGGATAATGAGTTTCTGTACTTTTGGTTTCCATGACCCTAGTTTGGATGTTGCCTTCCTGCTCCTGACAGAATGGTATCACAAAATACTCTAAATCGAGGAATGTTCGCATGCATTTTAATTTCACGAATTTCGCAAAATTAAAGAACACGCTAAAGATCTTGTCTACACTATATGTATCGAATGTTTGAGGCAACTCGCGAAAATTTCATGCTGCGAATAAGGCCATCAGCTCCCATTCACGAAAATTTCATGCCGCGAAAATATTGTGTTTAACAGTAATATATGATCTCAGTTCTGTAATATAAATGCTTATGCATGAAGTTCTTTTTCCTGTTTCGTGTAGAACCTCCAGAGTATACTCACACATCTGTGAGAGGCACTCTTGCATTACCGACATTGTACTCGAGGCACAAAAGTGCACATGGAAGAATGTACAGGTTCTAAGAAGATTTGTACAAGTTAAAATCATTCTGTTCTGCCTGAGTGACTACTTGAAGGCAACATTTTTTTTTTTTTTTTTAATTTAAAGATGTCCATTGATGGTGAGGTAACTACATTTTGAGGCAGGTCATTACACAAGCAAATGGTGCCTGGGAAAAAGTAAAGTGTAGTGATATGGGGATTCTGGGGATGAGAAACCTCATCTTGTGTCCTCTAGTTGGAGCGTTGAAAGGAATGAGTTGATCTGTGATGTCAGTGGGATTGATGGGAGTAGGGAGAGAAGCTTCAGTGGCTTACTTCCTTTTGTCCCGGTGAAGGAGATTGGGTGGAGAAAAAAAGTTATCCATGAACAGTCCAGAGACATAATGTGTAGATATTTCTAAGGAAGACGGTCCTTGAGGGGTGTAAGAAAATGGCACCTGGATGAGAGTTCTTCTGTTGCTTATATCATGGGAGTAAAATCACCCTAATAGATAAAACGAAGGACAACATATTTTTTTCTTCTAAAAGAAGAATAGCATCATAACAGTATGTGCCAGTAAATGGACCAATTGTGACCACTCAGCTCAAAACTCACAATGAGTCGCAGATTCAACAGGCCAAATTGTCGTTTGGGTTGACCTACTCAGTTTCTTAAAGTTTGTCTCATGTGGGAAGGTAATCCTTTCTCTACCTACTGTCAAGATTTTACAGCTTAAAACTAAACCAAAAGCGAGGTACAGATCAGTGCTATTGTAAAAACAAACAAACAAACAAACAACAAACAAACAAAACCTAGAAATATCAGTCAGTGTCAGCAGGTTGATCTCAAAATGGTGATGTAGTTTCCACAACTGGTGTTGGGCTTTATGTTGAACACCATGCGTTGAACTGAGCTCCACTATTTGTATTGCTGATTTATGTGCATTTTTTTCTAGTATGGCTAAAACCAGCCCCTGAGGTCTATCAGGCTCACCATTTCATCTGTTGCATGGACACATCTGTCATGGTGCAATCTCTGAATAAAATTGTTACCAGTTCGCGTGAGTATGTTGAAAATGGTCAAGATAATGTCAATCTCATTTTGTCTCTTGATTCCAGATATGAATGATTGTGAGTGAATTGTGAACGAGCTACTGCCACATGAAAAGATGGCTGCTTTGAGGTGCTCACTGATAACCTTATCGAGGGAAGATCCACTTAAAGATGAAATCCAGTCCGATTATAAGTTAGTCTGATAAAAAAGAGTAAAATTTTACGAGTTCAACGGTAAAAATTTGACTGAAATCGGTTGAAAATTAGGGAAGTTATGACATTTTGAAGTTTTGCTAATTTGTCAGGAAACAGTTCTTGTACAGTGGATATGAATATGCAAATGAGTGAGCTAACCATGTCATACCCTCAAAATTTTTTCCATTGATCGTGTACAAAAAATGGCGAAAATTCAATGTGTCTGTCATTGAAGTCTGAAACATGACGTTATTCCTGGTTGAATAACTTCAGAACAGTGATCAGTTAGATATACGAAGATTTGAGCCTCGGGCATAATTGCATTTGAATGAAAAACTGGAAATTTCAACATTTTATGTACACTCTGGTAAGTTGTGAGGGAATGACATGCTCACTTTGCCATTTGCATATTCATATTGCTGTTTAAGCATTGTTCCCCCCAAAATAACGAAAATTCAAAATGTCATAACTTCCTTATTTTTCATCCAATTTTGATCAAATCTATACTGTTGAACTCGTAATATTTTACTCTTTCTTATCAGACTAACTTATATTTGTACTGGATTTCCCCTTTAATGTTTAACTTGACATTTATAAATTGAGTGAACACATACGTATAACATTCTTTGAATAGTTTATGACAGGATTACAATTCATCTGGTTTTTTAGGAAAGTCAATGTTCAGTTCAATCATTCTCTGTTAATACATGTAATGGTGAATTAAACATGATATGAAATTACCCTTAAAGGGAAAATCTACTTCATCCATGGAACACACAGAATTGTGAAAGTTGCACAAGAATCAGTCAAACATACAGTAAGTTCACAAAAATGTGCATTTGTACATGAAATCATGGAGCTACTAGTAGCTCCGTGATGAACAGAGTTATCAGTCACAATCACTTGTGTGATACATAATCAGACTCGGAAATTATGTCATTTCCTCACAACTTGTACAGAAGGCATGTTGGGAATATGATTGTGAATGGTTCTCACACTGATTATCCATTTAAACTTTAATTTCCAAATAACTACAGCTCTACGTGATTGTAAAGGAGATAATTATGTTGAGAAAATCCATTGAAGATGAATGTTAAAACCAACGGAAACTTGAGGCGATGAAACCATCATTCATATCATTCAATTTTCATATCATTGTTCTGATATCGCGGCTGTGATTACGGTACGCGGAACCCTGAAATTTCATCACTTTCGATGTTGTCAAGATTCAATTAAAACTTTCGCTTATATGTTTTAATTTGCCTTTACCTTTTTTTTATTAGATCTACAAGTCGACAAGAAAATGGCTTGATTTCCTCTTTATTAGGAAGTACGTCTATCGTTAGATACATTGCTCAGGCATCTAGCTTATTCCGGAGTTACTGTGCTATCCTTTGTATTGTGGATTTCAACTCTACAGATAAACAAAAGTATAGAGTGAAAAAAAAAGTATATCAAATGGATAAACAATGTCGTCAAGCCATACATTTCATTGGAACCATGCATGTATAGCATAATGTAGGTGTATGTCATTCATAGTAACATAATAGCATAATATGCCACATGCTGTTAATTCAAATTCAGCCTGCCTCCAGGCGGTATGGAGTTTCTTTAAAACCACTAAGTATTTCCCATTAGTGTATGTAGGCCTATAAATTTTTTGTATTTATGCGACACTGCTTTCTCTTTGATTTAATTTTCGAAGGAGAAGAAGATAGAATGTATCAGAGACTTTCTGAATATCTTAATGAAGTATAATGATGTCTATCATCGGATATATTTTTGTTTTCACTGAAGAATGGTCACGATCATTCTATAATAATGCCCAGCGTCCAAAACTGCGCAGAGCATTGCGAGCTGCCGTCACTGTACGGGCAGAATTCGAAACTGATTGAGTATCACTTTTTGTTCTGTCTGAACTTTTCATAAAATATTGCTTTTCCGGAAAGGTGATGGCAACGACGTGTAATGTCGTTCTTTGCCAACGCCTATAATTTATTGATGATTGTAACTATATAACCACCCAGGTTATTTTGTTTTGTAGTAGAGTAGAAAAACATCCAATAAAAATTATGTCAAAATACATGTAAAATTTGTCTAATGGTGCAGAAATTGTCGCCAAAGCTCCGTGGATCTCATCCTTTGTCTCTTGTTTATGCGGCTCCCGTCCTCTCTCCATTCTAATTCCACTCTTTCTGTCTGTCTATACACTTATAACAGAACTTCTTTGATTCGTTTACACCTGGAACGACTGTGTTTGAATTGATGGATCGCTGAATAGTCCACTTCTCCGACGGCGGCCAAAAGCTTTCTGTTCTTTTTGCTATAGGTTTATTATGCTCTGGTGAATCTAGAATTGAGTCGACCGTCAATGACGATAACTATTTCTTTTTTTCCCCTTCTCCTTTTTGAAATGGGGTAGTTGTCGAAGGACCTTTCCTTGCGTGTTGTCCACACCTTTTTCTCTACTTCATCCCAACGATACAATCAAACCGTCATTATGTGGTATTTTCTATGGTCTCCTCTTTTTCGGAACCAGACCATTTCGCCTCACTGTACTATATACACGCTTAAACGTACAGTAGGGCTAGGGCAAACGTTTGTCAACGTGGGTAATTTTCGCGGTGCAATGCTATATGTGGGCAGCTTGCTTGACCACCATGCAGGGTCAGATGATGATGATGATGAAACAGCATTTATAGAGCGCCATTTATCTGTAGAAACATTCAAGTGTGCGATATCGGCCTGTAAACCACACTCTTCGTTCAGAGCTATCACACTGCTATATGATTATAAACTCTGACAAATTGGTTTGACTTCGATTCCATCTGTGATTTCAAGATGAAGCAAATCCACAGTACTATAGTATACTCATATATACACACGCACACACACACACACACACACACACACACAGTACACATGCGCTATAAATCAGGGAGGTGGGAAGACCTCCCTGCTATAATCTATCCTCGACTGGATGTGTCCAAAAAAACCAACAACACCAAAAAGCAAAAAAAAAAAATCAAACAACAACAACAACTTTACAAATCTGATTCAGGAGAGTTGCCTCCTGGACTTTGGTGTGATTATAGATCAATGAGTATAAGCAGAAATTATTATGTTGTTAGCTCGGATAGAAGGGATCCTATTAAGGTTAAGTGTTCTATCAATCATGCGGTCTTTAGTCGGATTTCGTTATGCAATCTGGATTTGCGCCGATTGAGCATCATTGATTTTTAGGTAAACTGACTATTTTTTCAGGGTTGAGATTTCATTTTTCTTTATTTTCCTTCCGTAAAAGGGAGCAACAAAAATCACGTGATATTTCTCTCTAGATACATCCATGCTCTTTCTCTCTCTCTCTCTCTCTCTCTCTTAGAAAAAAAAGAACAACAATGATTTTAGGCATTGCACTGTAAAATGCATAGTTGCAGTCAGACTTCCCTGTTCACTTCATTGCACAAAGGCAGCACGAGCTCTTATTTCGATTTCGTCTCCGAAGGGAAAGAGAGAGAGAGAGAGAGGGGGGGGGGGGGGGGGAAATTAGTTCCACAATGCTTATACAGGGACGATTCCTGGGCTTGACGACAATACGTGGATAATGAATAAGCTTTTTAAAGAGCATCCCACAAACATCAAGACACAACTATTAAACAGAGCTGTTGTCCTGAGCCATGCTTGGATAAACTGAAAGATAATAGTACGCTCTCTTTGTGGTGACATCAGGGAAAGTGTTTTTGTTCTCTATATCTTTATTAACACTTTCGACGTCAGTGGCCGAGTTGCCGTTGCTATTAAAGGCAAGAGAAGTTTGAACGAGGGCGGACTTTCAGTTGAAGGGCACCTTCTTTATGAGATGGCGCAGCGTTCGCTTTTGACGATAATCAACAAGACGATTATGTACATTGAAGAGGGTATAAAGATGGATATTTTGGACTAAAACGCCGGGACAACCATTGAAAAGTTACCAGTGGATGAAGATTGGGAAGGTTTTTGTCTACTTTCACACGACAGAATATACGTATATTGTTTCCTTATACATGCATTATCTAGGTTATAGGTTATAGGCCTATACACAAACATCACTGTGTAATCAGAACAACTTTCCAAGCTGCATATTATGCCATTCATTTTCTATAGGTGCGCATTATTTCCTTTTGACGTTCACGTTCCATACTTTATGTCATGCGTGTTATAAGGTCTGCGTCGGGAGTCGAGGTGCGACGGGCATTGAGGAGATTCCAAAGGAAGAAAAAAGAAAGAAAAGACAGCAATAGCAACAACCGACGGTCTTATTTTTTATCTTCCAAATAGGCTGTAAACATCATTATTCATTAATGAACACTCGCTGAACCCCATTACACAACCACAATATTTAGACACAAACACCGGATATAGTTTACGGAAAATCGTGACACGTCCAAAGTGTTTGCTTAATAATTGGCTTTTATTTCTATATCCTACTACAGTATCTTGTCAGAATGTATACACCCTTTTTACGATTAGAAGCGGAATTTAACATTTAATGAGATGTTTCAATGTCAGAATGACTCTGACGCGAATTTCTCGATAGATGCATTATTTTGTATCCCGCGTTTGTATCCGCTACTGTACAGAGGATCCGTAATTGAGCTACCTATTAAGAAACTTAATCAAGGTGTTTATGAAGAACAAATTGCCATTACATTGCAATATCAGGACTGATTATGATCAATTATCTAATTCAACCAAAAGTGATAATACTATTGGTTAGCGGGTGCAAGCCTTCTTCAAACAAAAGAGAACATCACTAGAAGTATTACGTAAAATGACAGGCAAATCTTTGTTTTGAAGTAAGAATCTCTTGTCTTGAATTATGATTGAACCAGAGGTCAACCAGAAAATGAGATCGCAATGTGAACACACGCAGCTGTGTTTTTGCCACCCCTATGGGTTCACATTAATAGAGGAAAACGATGAATCATTAAAATACAATACTCAGATGCTTTTTTTTCACTCCGTCATGAAGATCTATCCAACAACCACTCAGATACATTCATTTCGATTGGTTGTTTTTTTTTTTCAAATCTTAAACATACGTGTGGCAGATGAATTAGATGAATGGGACTCTAATTCTAAGCCAACTTCTGAGGTGGTCAGTCTATTCGCATACTCTTTATTCTTTTATAGAGGGACGCCCAGACACAGCTTAATCAGCTCTACTTGTGCTCCAGCGCCAGCTTGCGAAGGACCTCAGCAACGCGTTCAACAACGCGTTGTCTCAGCTCTCGCTCATCGTTTTCTGGATCACCTTGGTCGTCATCGTCGTCATCGTCCGCCTCCTCCTCTTGGTCATTTTGGTCTTGGACGACATTGGCAGGCGGTTCGTCGTCTGTTACCTCGGTGTCGTCCTCGTCGTCGTTGGCCTCATTAGTGGCGGCTGGCGGGAAGACATTTTTAGAAATGCACATCTTGTAAAGGATGGCGAGAAGAGCTTCGCGTTTGTCGAGAATTTCGTCGTCTGAGTCGTCCGGGGTTGGCACAGATTGAATGTTGAAGAGGGCTACACAAAAAGCGGTCATGTCCACCTCAGAGAGCGTGGTAGTGGGTTCTGGTGGGAGCGTAGTTGGGGCGGGCGCGGGTGTGGTCTCCGGATCGTTCACGTTCTCCGCTTCTTCTCGCAAGGCCATTAGCTCCTTCACCAAAAAGGCCATCCTACGGACGAACTGCTCCTCATCCTGAGACGGAGATCAATGGGGGAAAAAGTGAAAAAAAAAAATAGCACGTATCACATACAATGTATGCACAAAACTCATGGGCGTGCAGAAAGATGAAGACATACAGAAACAGAATCGGATTTCATTTCATTTGTTAAATATGGAAAGGCAATGAGACAGATAAGAGTGTCAGGAAAACTCTTCAACGTTTATAGTCAGGACTTGCATTTTCCGTGGTTCCATACAATAAGCTGAAGCAGCCTAGAGCTCTCATGGCTCATAAGAGAAAAATATGCATGGCACTGTGTCTGACGCACTCATTTTTTTTTTTTTAGGCCTATACGTTGTTAGTAACGTGATTACCACTCCCGTTATAACGAATATGGTTATAATGAAATTCCGGTTACAACGAAATGAAAATAATTCATGCTGCAACATTTTGGCTCTATATATTTTTAGTATTCATTTTTTCCGTTATACCGAAATTTCGATAAACGAAAGAAAACTGCCCGTCCCGAGGACTTCTTTATAACGGGAGTCCACTGTATTCCTCATGCACAAGGAAACTGCTCAAGATGCTTTGTGGAGGGACATGGTGGTCCTACATGGATTATCTCTAAAAGACAGAATTTAACTCTTAGGACCTACAAGAACACAAGTATGTGTCATTATCATGACATCTATACAAGATAAGAATAAAATCTAATGAGAAAAGCAACAAACAACCAATTTTACATTCTTAAGTGAGCAAGACTGCACGCTTGAAATAAGCCAATAAAGACGTCAATTCAATTCAATTTCGGTTATGTAAAAACACCAAATAAAAGTCCGAAGACTATAACCGTATTTGGTTAACATCAAACTTGACGACAAGATAAATAATTCAACTTTACAGTAGGGAGACAAAAAAAAAACAAAACAACAACAACAACTGATTTAAATTGCCCCCCCCCCCAAAAAAAAAAAAATGGCCACACTATAATTACATTATTATAAAAATATCAATATGCAAATGGGCTATTCCACGGTATGATGTGACACAGATGCCAAAAATTCAAAATGATATTTGTTTCAAATACCATACATTTTCAGACAAAACTTGAGTTGAAGTTTTAAGAACCATTATGTTTTTCAATAAAAGCGGCCATTTTGATTTTCAAAATGGCTGCCAAAATATGCCTATAACTCAATAGTAAGAAAGAGTGTATTGTCACATAACTTACTCTCTGTATATCCACTTAACTAGTACTCTAAACAACAATGTTTTGTATGTATGCAGTTACCAGAGAAGTCTTTTACCACATGGTAGAAAAAAAAAAGCTAAAAGCTGGTTGCTTTAGAGAAGTTGAGAAAAACTTTTTATTAGTTTGACAATGATGGATATAACATCAGTTACCAAAAACAAGGAATATTTAACTTTATTCATCAAAGAAAGTGAGCTGTATGATGAACTTGGGATTTCTAATGTATGCCCATATGCCTTCCTTTCAATACCAGAAATAAGTATGTTAGAATCAAAATGAACACTTCAAAATGTGTAATGTCAGTTACCGAAACGTCATATACCAGTATGTAACGTCAGTTACCTTGACAGTGGTATACAACTGAGGCAAATTTTGTGACTTTAGGCCTTTTCAATACATCTGACAAATCAAAAGTTATCAACAAAGACCAGCAATCCCTTTGATAGGGAATGATGTCATCACCATGGTATGTCCACGGATACATATTTTTGTTCGTTTTATTCATTTATTTTTAAATAATTGATTAATTTATCATAGTTATCATTTTTTCTTGGCTAGTGAGCTGTTGATTTTCGGTTCGGCACAAGTTTAAGGTTAAATCATCGGGAAGTTTAGGTTTACCACATGCAATGATGCACTCAAATTACTATACAGTATATTCACAGTCCTACGGGATGATAAAGCTACCAAAGTTTGTAGGCCTAATTAAAGATGTGGTTGCATGGTAACCACCTTTTTCTATTTAAAAGCTTGTGTACAGCTGTATACCGATAGTTTTTACAAAATAATCTTTACTAATGATTGCTTTTGCTAGCATTTTTCTTTCTTTTTTCTGGAAGCTTAATGAGGTTTCTACCTCAAGGCAAATGCACAAACAGATATATTTCTTCGCTTGGTTTAGTTACACGCGTAATATGGCACATCTTGTATTATGGTACATAAGGCATGTACTGTCATTACTGTTTGAAACTTAATACTGATGTTGGTCAACATTTAACTCTCATGTTGCTCAAAGTGAGAGGTGATTCTAGGGTAAAAAATGTTCAGCAACCGGCGCACGCCCCCCTTTATTTTTCGTGAAAAACAAAAGAAATAAAAAGAAAAAATGAAATGAAACCCGGAAGTGGCACCAGAAATATAAGTTGCCCCCCCCCCCCCTTTACAGAATTCCTGGCTCTGCCCCTGTTAGCTGCAGATGTCGAAAGTAGGACAAATAATACAAATATTTATCATTCACGACAAAAACAACTCACCGCTGTTTCTTGAATTGGTTTGGCGATGGCATGACCCACTACCACCGTCAGTAGAATCAGGGACAACTTCATCATCTTTGCTCCACTATTTCGTATAGCGACAGGAAAACCAATGCAAAAACACCCCGATGAAACAGGTATAGTTCAGAGCAGTCTATGAGGAGTGTCTCGACCTCTCTGAAGTGAGGAGTTAGTTATATACCTTTATAAGATCCTTCGGGAGATCAGAAGGCTATAGAGCAAGTATCATTACGGTTAAAGAGAGAGTGCCCAACCGTATCGCTGATAAATGGTTAGTGATAAACGAGAGCATTATATTCCTCAAGCCTGAGGAGCTTCGGGTTATGTGATGGCGGACCATGCAGCCACTGAGCCGTGTTTTGCATAATGGCGAGGTCAGTTTTGGTCAACATGTCTGTTTCGTGGTATTATAAGAGTTTTTCATTCGATTGAAATGTTCACAATCCCTGCAGGGAGTATATGACTGATCTTCTTATACATCTTGTTGGTCTCGCCCTGGTCTCGTCTGGCAGAGGTCTAAAAGGGAACGCATGAATGCAATCCATGGTCACAAGCTTCTGTGGTGTCTCTGTCTATTATGGCGAGTCTTTTAAGCATTTTGATAGCCGAAACTGCCCTGCACGAGAGATCATATAGAGGGTCATTTGAACAAATATGTAATCCTCATGGTTGAGAAGCCCAATGTGAACAGATCTATCGGGGAGGAGTGCCCCTGGATCTGTAAGACCACCTCCCTGGTAAGACCTGACCCTTTCTTTGACAGTGTTCTGGGGAGTCAGCTCTTCTATCACGCTCTCTTTTCTACTCTCTGCTGTCACTGGTAGTAAAGCACGACTCTTCACAGAGCCAGCAGGTCCAACAAATCAGGAAAAGTAAATTGGTCACAAATCGAACATTATTCGACTGTCAGTGTCTATACTTAATTTATGATGACACTTGTTATCAGAATGAAGTTCGTCAAACTAGGAGCTGAATTCACCTGCAGAGAAAGACGTAACGATATTTCATTTTCCTTTAAATTTCGTTCAATCATTGACGTATATAAATTCCGCTGTTCGAAACGATTTATAGGCTTATAGTTAATCTTCATTCAGCACAACGACGTTGTCGAATTCTATAATTATTCGTCCCGAGTTGTATTTCAGGGTCATCGCATACAGACACAAAGAGCGTGACTTATTCCAGTCATAGGCCTTATAGCTGATTGATATGTCCTTTATTGTCGAGAACCTCATGCAAAATATACTCCGAAAATGAAGGGCAAATCTACGTCTCCAGACGTGATAGATTCAGGTGAAATTGGTCTGCTATACTGTCAAACTTGTCTGCGAGCAGTGTAATAGTCGATTGTGATTAATATAGGCCTGCTTGGTCTGAGAATGAGGACTGGTCAGTTAGTCCTTTCAGACACAAAGCAAAGAAAGAAAAACAAAATAACAGCGGTATCCAAACTCATTCACTGAGCATTTCAAGGTCGAAGAATAATACTGTAGCCGCCATTTCTGGGAAGGAAGCCGAGTCTCTGTTGGGATGCTGGGAAATTAGACGTAAGCTTGTGTCGAGGATGAAACGGTGGTTTTCTATATAAAGAGACCATTTTATCTGTTTGTCCTGCTGGAAGTGAGATTTGACAATCTTTACCAGAAAACATCAATATACATGTACAAGAAAAAAAAAACCAAATATGAACTGAAGTTTAGGTTGAACAATGCTCTTCAGAATGTTTATAATACAGTCATGTTGTAAGGTGTGTTTTTTTTTTCCACAAAGTAGACGGATTTGGGCCTTTACCGGCATTACCAGTAAGTGTTACATGCTTTTAGTTTGTTTTATGGGGGGGGGGGGGGTGAAAGTCTCTACGTGCATGCACACCCTCAATGGCTAGATGTGTTTTGCGTTTGCACGTAAGGAAGGCGAGATCCAAGATCTCGTCTTCTCGACTTTTCGGGTCCGAAAAGGCAAGAAGAACTCGCGACAGTTACATCTCACATTCTCGTATCTCGCCTCATTTCTCGTCGGACCCGGGATGCTGAAGAGACGAGATCACACAACTCGTCTTCTCTGCCGTGATGAACTCAAAGAGTACGAGATGACCTACGGAGTTGAGATGACGAAATATCATCTTGTCTGAAGTCTTGCCATCTCAGACCCATGTTTACAAGACACTGGAATTATTTCGTCTTCGCTGCAGTACTTCCGAAGCTTCTGTAAAGTTGTCAAGTGATCAATGATTAACGTGACGGTGTGAACAGCTCCTAGCTTCTGTTGGTGGACGTCGCCCGATGAATCGCGTCTAAAACTATTGAACAACTGACGATCTCTTCATCACATTGTTAACTTGACAGTCAGTTCATTGTGTCCTAAACTGACATTACTGATACCGCTAAATCAAAAGTATCCTCCGGTACACGCACCGAGGGATACAACTTGAAATTTGCACAGTAATACGAATGCGTAATGCTTCTCACGCAAAACTGACTTTCAGATCGGCAAGTCCCAACAATGCAAGTGGTGTATTAGTGAATGTGATAGTCCTCGTCACTCATTTAATGACACTGTCCACCACATGCATCTTGCTATCTGAAAAAACTAGAATGAAACCCGAATATTCTTGTAGATAGAGGGAATGCAACAATATAAGTAGAACACTTCAGCGTAGTTGAGGAAAATCGGTCGATCCGTTAAAAAGCAAGGAATATAATAGAATGTATTAAGTTAAGAGATTGCAAGTTTGAGCCAAATCATGAAGTCCACAGGAAAAAAGAAGTTCGTATCATCTCTGTTTGATTTAAACACGTAACATGATTCCCATGGTAACTGACCTTTATTGCTTGCATTTGTAATTGATGGCATCCAGATGATACAATCTGTCAAGGTTTTTTGTTAACTTAAGTTAGGTATAAACTGTGATTTTATGTGTTGCGCACCTGATGTGTGCGTATGTGTCAGATATAAATTACTTTTTTTTTCGTGTTATTTTGCTGTTGTTTCATCTCTCTCTCCTTTCTTTGCCATGTCTTTACGCAACGTATATGAAAGTGCAATAGATAGGTTAAATCTCCGTACAATATCACAAGTTCTGTCGCCCATGAATGGTAACGAAAAATTTATGGAGATTGATCAATCTTTTTATTTACAAGATGAATTCAATGACAAGGTATCCAACACTCCCTGAGTTGTAATAATTTTTCTGTTTTGCATATTAATTGCCGAAGTATAACGAGAAACTTTGATGGTTTGAGTGCTTTAGTGCAGTGTATGAATCTCTCTTTTTCTGTTTTAGGGGTCGCTGAACTTGGTTGCAGAATGACGCTCATAATGTGTAATATTCAAGGTTATGATTTTGTATATAACAATAGAGTTGGTGAAAGAGTTGGCGGCGTGGGTGTTTTTGTACGGGATGGGTGAGTGTGAGTAATGAACACTGCGAAAGTTTATTCATTGAGATAGAAAATACTATTAAAAAGAATGTCGTGTTGGGTGTTTTTTACAGGCCATCTAATCAATCTGTGCATTCTTTTTTTAATAGATGCAGTTTCTTCTGTTTTGAACATTGTAAATAGGGAAAATAAAATAATATATTTGGTTGGTGATTTTACGATAAATTCAATGAATGTTTTTTTTTTTTTTTGTTCGTATGCTAATGACTTCGTGAATGTATGTGCAACATATTCTCTGTATCCACTTATTCATTATCTAACCCGCGTGACTCCAAAATCTGCAACTTTATTAGATGATATTTACAAACAATATTAGAAATCTATTTTGTGGACTTATTTTGGCTGATATTAGTGATCATTTTCCTGTATTCTGTGTTTCTTATGATGAAATTAAGGAATAGAGGTGTGTTTCCTGGAAAAGACAAATAAATAGAAGTAATATTGTACAGTTTTGCCTTAATTTGGAAAGTGTTGATTGGAACTTTAAGTCATTTGATCCTGATCGTTGTTATGATGAGTTTATAACGAAATTTGGATGTTTGTATCACAGATGTCTTCCTTTGTGTGAAATTAAAGTAAAATATAGAAGAAATAAATCATGGATTAATAAGAATTTGATAAAAATGATAAGGAAAAAATGGAGATTATATAAGAAATATATGAATAATCCTACTGAATAGGCCTATAGGAAAAAAAAGTTTATAAATATTTATAAATAAAGTAACAAATGAATTAAAGAAAACAAAACGTGAATATTATAAAGAGAAATTTGTAAAAGTGGTGATATTTCTAAATTTGTGAATTATCGTTCGATATCTGTTCTGCCGTTTTTTCCAAAGTATTTGAAAATTGTCTGTATAAACGACTTTACACTTTTTTCATTTCATGTAATCTTTTATCAAACAATCAGTATGGATTCTGTTCGGGACACTCCACTACCACAGCTCTCCTTGATTTAACATAAAGTTACAACAGCAATTGATTTGAAACATTATACTATTGGTTTTTTTGACACTCTTGCTGAATGAATTAGAAAATTATGGTATTCGCGGAGTTTTGTGAAGATTATCTAAAGATTATTTGTCTAAGCGTTTTCAGTTTGTAAAGATTGACAATTATAAGTCTTCGTATAAACGCATTCAATGTGGAGTGCCACAAGGTTCCATTCTCGGTCCATTGTTACTTGTGATTTATACGAATGATATTGTTTGTTCAATTGAAATTTTACAGTTTATTTTATTTGCGGACGACACCAGTGTGTTCATGTCACATAAAAATTTTAGCTATTTAGTGGATTCATTTAATCATGAATTGATTTGTTTGAGTAATTGGTTGATCAATAATAAATTGGTGATAAATGTAAGTAAAACTCAGTTTATGGTATTTGGTAAGAGGAAATTTGATGTGAATGCTGTTTTGTATTTTAATGGTCAAGCAATTTCTCGTTTGTCTTGTGTAAAGTTTTTAGGAGTGTATATAGATGACAAGCTCTCATGGCATGAACACATTGGTGTCGTATGCAATCGTAGTATTGCCAAAGGTATTG
>NW_027273039.1:0-34038 GCF_040938485.1 Diadema antillarum
GCTCAATGACTGCGTTGTTGAGTGTATCACATTCCGTAATGTATTGTAGTCCCATTATTGCGCACGCACACACGCACAAGCATACACACCGTCAAAATTACTTTTCCACAAGGTGCCCACCCCCAATGTTTCGACCCACCGTACGCCACTTTACATATATATATATATATATATATATATATATATATACACACACACACACATATATATATATATATATATATATATATATAGATGTGTGTGTGTGTGTGTGTGTATGTGTATATTGTGTAACATATGTATGGTCTATCGTGAGCCCCCTGCAATATTTGCCCCCCCCCCCAAAAAAAAAAAAAAATCCAAAACTGCTTCCGGCGCACCTGACTCGTGGGATGTATGACTCGTGGGTGTCGGTCTCGTGACGTGCACCCCAAGATAAATTTTGCATTTTTCAGACCTAAAATTCAGAGATATGGTGCACACTTTTCATGAGATATTGTTTTGTTTCTATGAAAAGAGTGAGAATTGTAATATTCTGAGAATATGGGAGGAGTGGCTATAGAGAGATACCCCACTTCCTCACGATAATCTGGGTGCCAGAGGCTGAACCTTGTTTTACCGTCCATCCAATGTTTTTTGATGGTTTAACCCTATTTTGATGGTGCTGAATCCCAATTTGGTTGAATCAACTTCTGCATTATTTAGGGTTTTGAAGATGTTCAAGATGACCGACAAAATAACTGTCAAAAATTGACATTCCAATATTAATGTTTCTTTCTAATTGGTGAAAAATTGAAAATGAATTGATGGTCTTACCCCATTTTGAGGGTGCTCAATGTTTTGAGATATTGATAATGTCCTGTATAACCGGAAATTCCTTAATATCTTTTTATAAATGGCGAAATATTGTGCTCTATGAAAGTGAAGCGGGGTAATACATTGAACCCAGGGTGAAAAGCAATAATTCGTATATTTTTTAATTCAATTTAGTTGAGCGAATTTGTCAAATTTGTCAAATGGCATCCAAAATTACCGTCACAATGGTAATATACTGAGATATTCCAATATTATGTCTGGCATGGATTTTTTTACATGTCGATGATATTGAAATCATACTTGTATATATGGATATTATATAGTAATACCCTGAGTATTACACCTATCTGTTCAATACTCATGAGCGTCATCATGAATATCATTTTGTAGAAAAGTTTAGCCTTTAGGGAGGGACAAGGACTTATCGAGATGGAGGAGCATGATCAAACAGATCAAAACAAAATGAACCAAAGAAGACTGACTTTAGCGATTTGCCAATTTAGCGAAATCCACTTGTTTAACAATCTCCGCATGAGAGCATAACTTTGTCAAGTACTGATATAAACAAAAAAAAATATCTTTCTCATTTCGAGATAGTTCTATATGGAGCACGAAACTCATTTAAATTTCCACTCCGCGGATTATTCCACATCTAGAGAATGATAGTCATACAAACAGTCATTACTATTCAACTAAATTAATCAGAATGTAAGAAGGGTTTTTATCAAAAACAGAGATCTGTTGCCAAGTCATCAGTGATTACTTTGTGGGAAAAAAATAATATTTAAAACGATTAAACAAGCCAATATAGGTAAGTAATCAGATAGTGAGAGCCATATTGTTGGCCAATTTTCGCAAACCAGCTTTCATATCTTTTTAAGGAGATAAAACCATCAGTCAGTTGTGTAATTCGTATAGTGTCAGGCTTTCAATTCTTCCAGAGAATTAATGTTAAAAATAACCTTTTAAGTACGGGTGAAAACATCCTTTGAGGAGCACATTATTGGAATATTTTGGTGTATACATTAATATTGTTGAGGCTTTTTTTGGGGGGGGGGGGGGCATACCATTTTGGCTGATTTGACAAATTCGCTCCACTTGAGTAGCCCAAATCAAAGCCCTCAAGGATGCAGGAATAGTATCAACCAGATCCGGATTCCCCCTTGGATTCATCCGGAAAATATACGTGAAGACCATCATTTACTGTTAATTTTTCACCATCTATATAAAAGTAAACAGTTACAATGCCATTTTAATTTTTTGGGCCCGCCCATTTTGGCTGTAATCTTGAATATCTCAAAACCCCTAAAGAATGCAAGAGTTGCCCCAACCAGATTCAAATTAAGCGCAATCGAAATAGGGCAAAACCATTAACAACATTATTTGTTTTCAATTTTTCAAGATTTGTAAGGTAATATTCATAAAATAGTATTGCAATTTTAATTTCTAAGGGCCATTTCGGCTACTATCGACATTGCAAAACTTTCTGGAATGCAAGAGTTGCATAATTCAGATTCGGTTTAAACACCCTCATAGGGTAAAAATATTGTTTTCACTTGTCAACCATTTAGAAGGAAGTACATGTGAATTTCCGTTTTTGGCCAAGAGTTGCATCATGCAGATTCGAATTCACCACCCTCGAAATAGGTTAAACCAATGCTTACAATTTCTCCCTTTAGAAGGAAACGAAAGGGGAATTTCACTCCGTTTTTTGCCGGACATTTTGGCTGCCATTTTTTTTTTTTTTTTTTTTGGGGGGGGGGGGGTCATCTTTAATATCTCAAAATCTTCAAGCATGCAAGAGATGCATCATCCAGATTCGGATTCGGCACTCTCGAGATAGGATGAAACCGTCAATTAGTTTCAAATTTTCACCATTTAGAAGGAAATACATGGAAATTTCCGTTTTGGGCGGCCATTCTGGCGGCCATCTTAAATATCTCATAACCCTTATGCAAGAGTTGAATCATCCATCAGATTCGGATTCAGCACCGTCGAAATAGGGTAAATTTGTTTTCAATTTTTCACCCTTTAAAAGGAAATGCATGGGAATTTCCGTTTTGGGCGGTCATTTTGGCGGATATCTTGGATTATATCAAAACCTTCATGAATGCAAGAGTTGCATCATCCAGATTCGGATTCAGCGCCTTAAAGGTATTAGCCCACATTTGTAAACCGGCAGCAATTGGTCTCATAGTTATTATGGAGTTTGGGTATGATTGCAGTAACACCTGTGCAAAATTTCGTTCCAATTAGTCCATTACTTTTATAAAAATAAATGAAAATGCACCGTATGAATGCGTATAAAAACGCTCGCTAGCTCCGGTCTACGCACGTACTACATGCATGCGATACATGTGTAAGTTAACGTGCGTAGCTAGCCCGCGCTCGTAATTCGATTTTGGGTCGGGTTGACCCGGTTTGAAAATTGATTTTAAAACGATGATTTTCTCTCTTTTATCGAATGGTATAGACAAAGAGTAACAGGTGAGGTATGTTACTGTTATAACTTGTACTTGAAGTCATATTGGACCTGTTTTATGCAGTTTTGATTTTCGTGGGTTTGCAAATGTGGGCTAGTACCTTTAATTGACGTATATAGGGTAAAGCCATCAATTGTTTTCAATTTTTCACAATTTAGAAGGAAATTCATGGGAATTTTTCGGTTTTGGTGGCCATTTTGGTGGCCATCTTGAATATTTCGAAATCCTCAAGGAGGCAAGAGTTGCATCATCCAAATTCGGATTCAGCACCCCCGAAATAGGGTTGAACCATCAAATAACATTGGGTGGACGGTAAAACAAGGTTATAGGCCCAAAATCTGGCTTTTAACACGAGGGAGATTTTGCTTTTTGAGATCTGAAATTCAGAGATCTGGTACACACTTATGGTGAATTTGTTGGATTTTTTTCCTATTAAAAAATAAGAAATATAATTTTCACAGATATGTAAATGACTAAATCGCGGTATCTCAGTTCTTGATCCGCGTGTGCGACACCACTGTGTGTATGAAAGTCGACGGGGTGGAGGTGGGAGAGGGTAGTCCCCTTCGGCACGACGGAGTTTTTGCATTTTAAGAATTTAAACAGAACGACCTGATGCATACTTTTGTGGCCTATTCGGAAAATTTTCAATCTCCTAAGTGTGCCAAGCCATTCTATGGATGAGAACCGAGTGGAGAAAGGGAAATTTTTAAAGAGGATGAGGGAACTTTTGAGTTGATTAGAATCGAAATGACAGATTTGATGCACACTTTTTGATTGAAATATTCTTCAGTTTGCCTATCTCCCAAGACTAGTGTGCATTATTATAACAGGGGACGAAATGGGGGAACCGAGGAAGATTCTGCATGTTCAGAATTGAAACTCAAGGATCTGGTGCATAATATGGACAGTTTTCTATAAAAAAAGGAAGACAATTTTGCTCATTTCGGGAATTATTGGGGGGGGGGGGGGCAACGGCGTAGCCAGGATTTCATCTTAGGGGGGGGGGCGGTTAGTCTGCGAGGAAGCGACCGAGCCCGAGCGAGCGGAGCGAGCGAGGGGGGGGGGGGGGGGAGGGTGCGGGAGGGGGGTGTCCCCCTCCAACGGTAAGAACCTTTTGCATTTTGATGTTGTAAATGGTGCAATTTGATGCATGTTTTTGCGCGTTATATCGACGTGAAACAGTCCCACTTGTTTAAGGTAGCAGTTTATTTTGATGTAGATTATTATTGCACAATTTGCCTATAAAATGCTATAAGTTAAATACACTTCTTGTATTAATTTTTTTCACTGAATATCATGGACGCGACTGAACCCGAGCAAGCTGAGCGAGTGAAGGGGGAGGGGAGGGTGTGGGAAGGGGGGTGTCCCCCTCCCACGGTGAGAACTGTTTGCATTTTGATGTTGTAAATGGTGCAATTTGATGCATGTTTTTGCGCGTTATATCGACGTGAAACAGTCCCACTTGTTTAAGGTAGCAGTTTATTTTGATGTAGATTATTATTGAACAATTTGCCTATAAAATGCTATAAGTTAAATACACTTCTTGTATTAATTCTTTTCACTGAACATCATGGACGCGACTGAACCCGAGCGAGCGGAGCGAGTGAAGGGGGAGGGGAGGGTGTGGGATGTCCCCCTCCCACGGTGAGAACTTTTTGCATTTTGATGTAGCAAATGGTGCAATTTGATGCATGTTTTTGCGTGTTTTAACGGGTTGAAACAGTCCCACTTGTTCAGGGGCGTCACCAGCTTTTTTTCAAGGGGGGTGCGTTTTGACACTAAATGTAGCGCGATTTTTTGGACAGACATTTGGAATATAGGAAGCTCTCAATCCCCAGACTTTTTTTTTTTTTTTGAGGGAAACCAAGCGGGGAAAGGGCACCGGCGTAGCTAGGATTTCATGTTGGGGGGGGGGGGGGTGTTAGTATGCGAGGGAGCGAGCAAGGTGGGGGGGGGAGGGTGTGGAAGTCCCTGTTGTCTCCACTCCTCCCACGGTGAGAACTTTTTGCATTTTGATGTTGTAAATGGTGCAATTTGATGCAGTTTTTTTACGTGTTTTTATCGACTTGAAACAGTCCCACTTGTTTAAGGTAGCAGTACATTTTGATGGAAATTGTTGTTGAACAATGTGCCCATAAATCATATCATTTCAATAAACTTCTTGTATATTGATTCTTACACTGATGTCATGAACGCGACCGAGCCCGAGCAAGCGGAGCGAGCGAGGGGGAAGATGTGGGAGGGATCCAACCCCCCTCCCACGGTTAGAACTCAAATTGCATTGTGATGTTGTAATTATGGTGCAATTTGATGCTTGTTTTTGCTTGTTTTATCGACTTGAACCAATCCCTCATGTTAAGGTAGAAGTATATTTTGATGAAGATTATTATTGAACAATTTGCCTATAGAATAGTATCATCCCAATAAACTTCCTGTTTTAATATTTACACTGAATTTCATGAACGCGGCCAAGTAAGAGCGAGCGGAGTGAGCGAGGGGGAGGATGTGGGAGGGAGTGCCCCCCTCCCACGGTGAGCACTTTTTGCATTTTGCTGTTGTAAAGTGTGCAATTTGATGCAGGTTTTTTTGCGTGTTTTATCGACTCGAAACAGTCCTACTTGTTGAAGGCATCAGTACATTTTGAAGTAAATTGTTATTGAACAATTTGCCTATAAACAGTATCATTTAAATAAACTTCTAGTATTAATTCTTACACTAATGTCATGAACGCGACCGAGCCCGAGCAAGCGGAGCGAACAAGGGGGGAGGTTGTGGTCCCCCCTATCAATGGATTATGGAATGACGGTGTGAAATGAAAAGTTACTGGCAGCAACATCAGGAAAATTGCATAGCAATTTAACGCGAGCGAGCGGAGTGAGCGAGCTTGAAAATTTTGACACTTTACAGTAAAAAAAAAATGCCGTTTGTAGCTATATTTTTTCGCTTTGGAATTTAAGGGGGAGGCGCACCGGGCACAACTGCTGGCAATTACTGGCAGCAACATCAGGTGAATGACATAGCGATTAGATGCGAGCAAGCGAAGAGAGCGAGCTTGAAAATGTTGACATTTTACAGTCCAAAAACTGCCCTATGTAGCTATATTTTCGCTTTAGAAATAAAGGAAGGGGGCGCACCAGACGCAACCGCCGGCAATTACTGGCACCAACATCAGGAGAATGGCATAGCGATTAAATGCGAGGGAGCGAAGAGAGCGAGCTTGAAATGTTTGACATTAACAGTCCAAAAACTGCCATTTGTAGCTATATTTTTTCGCTTTCGAAATAAAGGAGGGGGCGCACCGGGCGCAACTGCCGGCAATTACTGGCAGCAACATCAGGAGAATGGCATATGACAATCAAATGCGAGCGAGCGGAGCGAGCGAGCTCGAAAATTTTGACACTTTACAGTCCAAAAGCTGCCGTTTGTAGCTATATTTTTCGCTTTGGAGATTAGAGGGGGGGGGGGGGGCATCGGGCGCACCGGGCGCAACTGCTGACAATTACTGGCAGTAACATCAGGAGAACTGCATAAAGATTAAATGCGAGCGAGCTTGAAAATTTTAACATTTTACAGTCCAAAAACCGCCGTTTGTAGCTATTTTTTTTTTTTGCTTTCGAAATTAGGGGGGGGGGGGCATCGGGCGTAACTGCTGGCAATTACTGTCAGCTAATGACATAACAATTAAATGCGAGCGAGCGGAGCGAGCGAGCTTGAAAATATTGACATTTTATTTACAGTCCCAAAACTGCCGTTTGTAGCTATATTTTTTCGCTTTGGAAATAAAGGGACGGGGCGCAACGGGCGCAACTGCTGGCAATTACTGGCAGCAACGTCAGGAAAATGGCATTACGACTAAATGCGAGCGAGCGGAGCGAGCGAGCTTGAAAATTTTGACATTTACAGTCCAAAAACTGCCGTTTGTAACTATAATTTTTCGCATTGGAAATTAAGGGGGGACGCCCGTTGCGTCCCCCCACTCCTCGATCCGCCACTGGTAGTCCAGGGTGTGGGTTTATGTTCATGACTGGGGGAGGTATGACCAGCGAGGTGGCATCGAAGTGACCAAGCAGGGGAAGGATGTCCAAAATCTGCACTTTAGAGCATCCCCTAAGTGTGAGTGTTTGTTTGTGTGTATGTATTATATACATGGAAAAGTTAGGAATTAGCCCAGGTCAAGTCTTTTTATTGGCAATGCAAGACATTTTTATATAGACTAGTATGTAAAGCAACACTGCAAAATCAATGATCTAGCTTTGATACAACAAAGCGTAAGGTTAAAGGTGTACATTCTACATCACATTGCGCAACATTTAATTGCACCGACTCTGTTTGCCGTTCGGATGTTCTGAGTACACTGCGCACATCCTGCTTTATGCAGAATGTCAACCAGGAATCACGCTGAATCACAATCTTTTGTCGGCTCCGGGCATTTTGAACAATGTTTCACACTATATACCTCTTGAATTATGGTTAAAAGAAATCATAGGAAACTATATTATTTCTTGATCACCGTTTCATGTCGATTTCAAAAGCAGTTTACTAACCCTTGAATTACTTTTTTTTTCTTCTTTTTTTTAAACCAGCGGATGGGGGTGGGGGGGGGGTTCAAACCCCCTCCATAGCTACGCCACTGCTTTTGGGTGAAATAATTGGACATATTTCTAACAAAAAAGCAAGAATTTCTTTTCATCGCGGGAATTATGATTATGTGGGGTGGGGCAAATGGTGCGCTTGCCTTCCAATATTTTTATGGGGGCACCACTTTTTTTTTTCTTTCAAAAGCAAGAAAAATCTTCTCATTTACTAATTTTTAAATATTGATTATGGGGTGCAAAATTATAATATGCTTGCTCCTCCAATATTTTGATGGGGGCATTTTCTGTCCAAAAAAAAAAAAAAAAAAGGTAAGAAGGAATTCTTCTCGTCTCTGGAATTATGGAGGGAGGTGGGCATTTTTTTATTCTTTATTTTTAATGAGGCTAAGGCTCGCACTTGGGCTGGCAATATGGATTGGTCAGAAGTAACGTACATAGACCCTATACTAACTTGTAAGTAGCACACGTAACATGCAAACGTGTACGTGCTCCGTACCGTACGGATGTACAGTACGGTCGATAAATAGTAAACACTGTATAGTAGTAGATATGCATAAAATCAGTGCTGCCAGAGCCAGGGGTGCGAATTGTTTTTGCCCACGAATTTGTTGTCCCTGGTGCAAAAAAAAAAAAAAAATTATTATTATTATTTAGCATCCGGCGTTGATGTCGCTCTCAGACTGATTTTTTTTTTTTTTTTTTTTTTTAAGGGGCTGAAGGGGGGTGCGTTCGCACCCAACGCACCCCCCCTGGTGACGCCCATGCTTGTTTAACCCTAAAAAGGCCGGGGGGGGGGGTTGAATCAACCCCCCCTCGACATTTTTCGCGACTACTCCGCCGCGCGAAATTTGTTGATCGCGCCGTTCGCTGACTTTTTACTTTCAAGTCTCGCGCATCTTTTGACACCATTTTCGCGAAAATCGTGCATACCGTTACGACGCTGCATAACGTTTTATACATGCCTGTCAGACCGAAAATGGCTCAAAAACGTGATTTTGTGTATAAAGTCTATGCAAATGGAGTTTTCTCTTCTTATTCATAAAGATATGATTATTTTCACTTTTATAGGCTGAAACTAATTAATTTTAGCATAATTATGCTTGATATAGGTTCTGTCATAAATTTCGCGGAAAAAGAATGATAAAACAAAAGGTCGAAAAAACAAAGAAATACATAAGAAATTCATAAAACAATAAAATACATAAGAAATTGATTTTGATACCAATTTTTTTTTCAAGTACATTGTTACGAATGCTACAAAGAATGTTTTCACCAAAAATTAGAATTCTAGGAGCTTTAATATCTGATTTAGAGCAAAATGTATGATTTTATGCATATATTAGCATAATTAATCATTATGACGAAAATTTCCATTTCTTTTTGTATAGCTTGGTAGATTACGCCACAGGTAATGCACGTGTCAAATTTCATGGCGATTGTGCGATCGACGGCCGAGATCTCGGGGGGGGGGGGGGGTTGAATCAACCCCTCCCCGGCCACAGAACACCCAAAAAAGCCCGGCCTGGTTAGGGTTAAGGTTGCAGTATATTTTGATGTAGATTATCATTGAATAATTTGCCTATAATATGGTATAATTTAAATACACTTCTTGTATTACTTCTTTTCACTGAATATCATGAACGCGACTGAACCCGAGCGAGCGGAGCGAGCGAGGGGGAGGGGAGGGTGTGGGAGGGGGTGTCCCCCTCCCACGGTAAGAACTTTTTGCATTTTGGTGTTGTAAATGGTGCAATTAGATGCATGTTTTTGCGCGTTTTATCGACGTGAAATAGTCCCACTTGTTTAACGTAGCAGTATATTTTAGTGTAGATTATTATTGAACAATTTGCCTATAAAATGGTATACGTTAAATACACTTCTTGTATTAATTCTTTTCACTGAATATCATGAACGCGACTGAACCCGAGCGAGTGGAGCGAGTGAAGGGGGAGGGGAGGGTGTGGGAGGGGGGTGTTCCCCCTCCCACGGTGAGAATTTTTGCATTTTGATGTTGCAAATGGCGCAATTTGATGCATGTTTTTGCGTGTTTTAACGAGTTGAAACAGTCCCACTTGTTTAAGGTTGCAGTATATTTTGATGTAGATTATTATTGAACAATTTGCCTATAAAATGGTATCATTTAAATAATCTTCTTGTATCAATTCTTACACTGAATATCATGAACACTGTCTGTTCAGCAGTCAAACAGAAAAAGCATGCACACGAGGGTGTAGATAGGGGCATATCCCCTCCCACACGAAGGTGATTTTGCGTTTTCAGACCTGAAATTCAGCGATCTGTTGCAAATTTTTGGTGCAATACTTTTTCATCGAAGTGATAAAATCACGGAATGTAGCTCTTATTCCGAATGTGCACCATCTGTGTGTATATAGAGGAAGGGGGATTCCTCCTCCCGCTCGCGGAGCTTTTGTGTTTTTAGAATTGAAATAAAGCGATCTGGGTATAGCCGCAGTCTATACTTCTATGCATGGTGGAAGGGGGGGGGGAGGGGCGGGGGAGCAGGGAGAAGGCGTGGGCGAGTGTTATCCCCACCCTTCCCTTCCGATCGAGCTTTTGCCTTTTTAAGGTTGAAATTGAGATATCTCATCTACGCATTTTTGATGGAATCAACATTTGGGAAATCACACACACACACACACACACACACACATACACACACACACACACACACACACAAACTGATTGGGGGGGCTGAGGGAGGAAAGGGTCGATTAAAAGGGGAAATTCCCCTTATACATGAGGGAACCTTGAGTTTTCGGAATATAAGTGATAAGTCTTGTGCACTCAGAATTATTCATAATTTTTTGTAAATCTAAAAAGTGTACTAAGCTAGGGAAAGAGGCACAGAGGGGGAGGGTTTGGGAGGGGGTATCCCCCTCCCAAGCACGAGAGATTTTGCATATTTTGAATTGAAATTCAACGATCTGGTGCACACTTTGAGTGAAATATTCAAAAAATATCTTATTTGATGAAAGGTTGCAAAGGAGACCCGCTTCATGTGCATGCATATACAGTATACGCGCATTTTTTTCCGCCTCCCAAATCCCCGGTCCAAATCTTAGGGGGGGGGGGGGGGGGGGGGGGCAATCGCCCCCATCGCCCCCCCCCCCCTGGCTACGCCAGAGGGGGGGGGGGGACAAAAAGGCATGTTTGCCCCCTATTGCCCTCCATGATCGACGCCCATGCATACAAAGAAGCTTGTGCATTTTTAGGAATGAAAATATCTCGTAAAAACATTTTTGATGGAATATGGGAAATTGTCAATTATTTCCAGTTTCATGTAATTAGGGTTGCCAGAAGTGTACTATGAAGGGACATCAAGCGGTGGAAATCGAGGGTTAATTAAATGTATTGATATCCTCTCCCACTCGCCCGACGGAACTTTTGCATTTTTTGAACCGAAGTGACAGATCTGGTGCACACTTTTGATGAAATAGTCGGAAATCTGTCAATCTACAAGACTAGTGTAAGTAGAAAGGACAGAATGTAGCAGGGTGTGTGTGTGGGGGGTGGGGGTGGGGGTGAGGGTAGGCTGATCCGGCGCGCGAGGGAAATTTTGTATTACTATTTTTTAGAATTGAAATTCTGCAATCTTTGGTTGAAATATTTGGACAATATTCCATAAAAAAAGCAAGAAGATTTCAACACCCTCGGGAATTACTATGGGGAGCAAAGTGATGCTTGCCCTCCCACCAATACTTTTATGGGGGGGGGGGGGGGGGGTCAACCACCCTTCCCCGATCGACGCCTCTGCATAAATTATAATAGAGGGAACTTCAGCGTTTTGTAAGTGAAAGATCGGCTGCACACTCTTAAAGGACAAGTTCACCTTCATAAACATAAGGATTAAGAGAATGTAGCAATATTAGTAGAACACATCATTGGAAGTTTGAGGAAAATCAGACAATCCGTTCAAAAGTTATGAATTTTTGAAGTTTTTGTGCAGTACCCGCTGGATAAGAAGACTACTGCAGTGTATGAATGTTATGCGTACAACAATATAAGGAAAATATAAAGAGAATTTCACAAAATTCCATCTGTTGAAAAAAGTATACATTCCCCTGACTCGTTACCGACAAATGTTATGGGTAATATTATTCCCCCTGCCTTTAGAAAGAGGCAAGTCAAGTGCTCTTTTATTATGCGAAAAAAGTGAAAATATGTTGAATTTTCTTTTACATTTTCTTTATACTGTTGTACGCATATGACTCACAAGCTGTAGTAGTCTCCTCATCCAGCGGTTCCAAGACAAAAATTTAAAAAATTCATAACTTTTGCATCGATTGTCCAATTTTCCTCAAACTTTCACTGATGTGTTCTACTAACATTGTTGCATTTTCTCAATCCTTATGTTTATGAAGGTGAACTTGTCCTTTAAAGATATTAGGAAATACGTTAATCTCAAAAGTGTATGAAGTCTATCGAAAGGGACCAATGATGACGAGGGAGCTTAATTTGACTGCAATTCAACGATCTGGTGCGTCTATTTGGACAATTTTCAAAAAAGAAAGGAGTTTGAGATTTGTCCTCATCTCGGGATTTTTTTTTTTTTGTGGGGGGGGGGGGGCGGTTGACAAATGATTTGTTTGCCCCCGACGTTTCCTTGGGACAGGGCAAATTCCCCTTTGCCCCCCCCCCCCATAACAGCGACGACCCTGATCATCCTTGTGTTTGCCCATGATGTATACTGAAGTCATCATCGTTTACTCAGTGATTCAGGAAAATGAATGGAGGGGGGTCAGGATGGCGGTATTGTTTGGGTTTTTTTCGTTTGTTTCTTTGCTTGTTTGTTTTTTCGTACGTAATTTGCGAATGGTCCCGAGTTGCGCGCGTCATAATAGAGCATGTACATACACATATGCCTATATTACTTGACGTTTTCAACAACTGGACAATGTTTTATGTCGATATGGCGCGAGCGAGCGTTTGAGAAAATTATGTATACAAATCGTTGAAGAATACTGTTATTGCTTAGATCTCTCAAGCCGGGCGTAAGACCGTGCAATATGCCGAAATTAATGCAACCAGATTTCTTTTTCTTCCATTTTTTTCTTCAAATATCAGTATGGGGGGGGGGGGGGAATATTGTTTGGCCATAGGGACAGAGCATCCCCCTCTTCCATTTCTTTCTGGGGGGGGGGGGATGCATCCCCACCCCCACCCCTTGGCTATGATCTCAACTTAACACTTCTAAATCTTTGTTTGAATAGTAGTAATAATTTTCAGCAAATTTGCAGCAATATTGATATTCGGAGACTTGAAAATTATATAATCTACCCGTGTAGGCCCATACATTCATCTCTTTCCATCTCATGTACAGAGGCAGCTATAATAGGGTGCATGCCGTCTCTTTACGCACAATGTGCTTCTTTTTATTATTTCACTAGATCCATCGCGCCACATATTAAAGTAAACAAAATATGTATCGACTTTTACCTGCATCGCTGGTCTGGGCAATAGCTGCGCTATGAGCTCACAATTTCATTGCCCCCTCCCCCACCCCACCCCCCCCCCCCCCCCCCCCCGGCCCGCAACAAGTCCTCGATATAGATACGGATGGGATCCAAAGAGGCAGCTTCTTTTTATCATTTCACTAGATCTATCGCGCCACATAGATTATGAAAGAAAACAAACGATGTATCGACTTTTACCCGCATCGCTGGTCCTCTAAGGCAATAGCTGCGCTATGAGTTCTCATTACCCCTCCCGATCCCTCCCCTCCACCCCCCCTCACCCCCCCCCCCCCCCCCCCCCCCCCCCCCGGCCCGTAACGTACATAACAAGGTCCTCGATAGGATCCGAAGACCTGCACGGCGGCGCGGCACGCACGCCTGGCCTAGCGCCTGCTTAGGGGTCACATGATTGTAAGGCAAAATGGCGACTTGCAGGCTGCTTGTTCCAAATGACACTGATAGTAGTGAAAGGTGAGTAAAACTAGAATTATCGGGTGATGGTAAACACCTTACCGGCGAGTTAGCTAGAGAGGAAGTTGATGAAGTTTACACTATCACTGTCAAATCTGCATAGCACCCTGTTTTAGTATATACGGTACCTAACTACGAAAGGATGTGTTTCTTGTTCTCTGACGTGACTCTGCCATGGCGTTGGCATTGAAGGCAGTGGCAGTGCAGTGTTTGGCCCACAGAACTCTTTCTGTGGTTTGGCCGCTGCGCTGGCTTGCGCTGCATCTTGCGGGTACTAACTACAGCACAGCGGTCTGGTCAGGCTAGCGGGTACGTACGTGCCTGAGCTGAGTGAACTGTGTCATGTCTGTGAGCTTTTGTAGATTTTCGTACTCTCTATATGAAATGTACATGGACTGGTGCTTGTCCTCGGGAGTACTGTAAAAGTACAGATACTTTCGCTGTTTCCATCGGTGCCGACTTTTTCGCGTGTGTTGGAATTCGCGGTCGGCAAAATCTGTGAATTCACAGTTGGCAAAAACTGTTTTATTTTGCACATGAAAACCCAAACTAAAATCCAATTATTCTGTTATTTATTAAAGGACAAGTTCACCTTCATGTACATGTGGATTGAGTGAATGCAACAATATTAGTAGAACACATCAGTGAAAGTTTGAGGAAAATCCGACAATCCGTTCAAAAGTTATGAATTTTTTAAGTATCTGCGCAATTACTGCTGGATGAGAAGACTACTACAGTGTATGATGTCACATGCGTACAACGATATAATGAAAATAAAAAGAGAATTTCACAAAAATTTTACTTTTTGAATAAAGTGCACATTTCTTGGACTTGTTACTGATGTATGTTAAGGATAATATTATTCCCCTTGCCTTCTGAAAGAGAGAAGTCGAGTGTTCTTTTGTCATGCGAGAAAAGTGAAAATAAGGTGAATTTTCTTTATACTTTCTTTATACCGTTGTACTCATGTGACATCACAAGCTATAGTAGTCTTCTCATCCAGCCATGACTGAGCAGAAACTTTAAAAATTCATAACTTTTGAACGGATTGTCAGATTTTCCTCAAACTCTCACTGATGAGTTCTACTAATATTGCTGCATTCACTCAACCCACATGTCTATGAAGGTGAACTTGTCCTTTAAATAGAAATTAAAATTAAATGCAGGCTTACCTGAAATCCCGTCTCTCAAGTACTTTATAGTTTATAACATGCTTGTAAAACTACTGTTGCTTAGCCTTGCCCTTAGATGACCTCTACATTGCGCGGTATCGCTGTGTGTGTGTTGTACTGTTGACCATCAATACGCTCAATGTGCGGAATCTTCGTGTGTGCATGTGCGCAATATACCAATAGCGTTGTAACAAGCGGCAAGTTCAAAACATTTCCTTGCATGGTTAATTTCGCGCGACTTTTTCGCGTGATGTTAAATTCGCAGTTCAACCTCAAAGCGCGAAAAGCACGAAAATAAGACCACCGCAAAAGAAACCACTTTTAGATTAGAATGACTGTGAGAGTACCGTTAAGGCTAACCCCGGCGCGGGGCGCTGTAACATAGTAACAGCGCCCCGAAGCATCGCATGCAATTTTAGGAAACAATGCGACACTTACAATTCTGTAAAGAACTCCCTGTTCAAAACGACACTTGGATTCGCAACAAAAAGCCACATGTTGTAATACCATAATGTTGAATATTAGAGGCGACTAGGTATCACTCACCATTACCTCCGAAAACAAGAGAAATCGTCATCATCTTTGAGCCCGTTTGCGGGAACGTCTCGAGATGGCGTTCGCCATTTTGAACATATCACGTAAGTAAATTGATCTGGGCATGCGCAAATGAATATTCATGTTTGCGTCATCTGCCATATATGTACAATACGCATGAGAAGGAAGAGAATAAGTGTATGAATATGCTTGTACATTACCTTCGCTAATACATAAAAGGTGTAATCACACACTCGTATGTATAAATAACAATATCAATATGAAGCTATAATTGAGTGTATAAGTGTTATTAGTTATAGTGTCGATAATAGTGCAATAAAAAAGACACTAAATGTTTTGAAAATGACATGGGGAGCAGTGGAATACAATCCCAATGACCATATGGATGGATCTGAAAGGGTTAATTTCTAATTTTCATTAACCAATCCATTATGCCTTTAAGATGAAAGCCAGTCTAAAATTTTATCTATATTTCATGAGAATGAAAAAAACAAATCCAGGAGAATAATGCAAAAATGATACAATCAGATAAAAAAAAGGAAGTTATGACATTCTGATATATTAAAAGATTTCGGAAGACACTTCTTGTCCTGTTGCTATGAATGAATGAATGAATAAATGAAAATGAAGGAATACTCAGAGTCAACTTCATTGATCTGTATGTCACAGTACATAGAAATTTAGCTTCGAGTTCTTCCAACTTGTTACACACAAATAATCATTAAACACACATGCACGCAGACACACACACACAATCAAACAGCAAGTGACACGCCCGAAAGAAAAAGAAAGACAGGAAGGATCTCCTCCCATACGCTGGAAGTCTTTGAAAAAAGAAAGGTCTCTTTAATAAATAATCAAACAATTCTGAAACATTGAAAATAAACAAGACATGTATGTAACAGAAGTGTATTCAATTCAAATCACAGTAGAAAATAAACATGAAGCAAAAATTAATATGAGTCCCCAAGAAGCAGAGCTTGTGAGTGGAGCCCATTGTGAATGTACAACATTAAAGCTATAATGTGCAGTGTGAAAGGAAACTTGATTTATAGATGAGACATCTCCATTGCCTCTCCAGACTGGAAAAAAAAAATCAAAAAAACAAACAAATAAACAAACAAACATACCCTCTATCATGAAAATCACCTGTTATTTTCTTAATCCGTCACATCTCCAGATGTTCATTATGTGTGCACTTCCTTTATTGCAAATAAATAATGAACCACACATTCAAAATGTGCTTCAAAAACGAAATAAATAAGTACCGGTAGGCCCGATAGTAAATCATCACCCAGCATGCATTCTATTTGTTACATCTCATGAATATTCATTTCAGTTCTCAGCGAGCCGTCCGTTTTTTTTTTCCACACGCATACATTGTGTATTATAATATGTGCTACATTTTATCCATACCCGATAATCAACAGCAAGGTTGTTAGCGCATGCGCTGTGTAAGTTGTACTACAATACGAAGTGCGGTAGGACTAAAACCTCCGATAAAATCTTTCATTGGGCTCTTAAAACAGATCATATTGTAAATCGACTTCGGCGGCCGTGATTGTAAGTACAGTAAACCTCGCTTAAGTCGACATCGCATAAGTCGACAACTCGCTTAAGTCGACACGATAAAAAAAGTCCCGATTTTTGCCTTTGTTATTCCTTGAAAATTTCTTCGTCTTAGTCGACATTTATAAGTCGACAACTCGCGTAAGTCGACCTGATTTTTGAGTGCCAACTGTGCTGAAATACGTGTTAATTCCCTCGTCTAAGTCGACATAATTTTTTCGCTCAAAATCTTATCGCTATTCTCTGAAAAAGACTTGTTTTCCCGCTCCGATTCGCAGCATTTCTACTCGGTAATTCGCTAGTGTACGGCGCGGTAGCGTTCGCGCCATGCGTCCATTGTCTTGTAAGCCGGAATAGAAAGGGCATACACTCATTTACATTGGAGAATTACATGTAGTATACCCAAAGCAGTTCGATCACTTTCCCCCTTTTCTCCTTCTCGTTATTCTCAAAACGCACAAATTTTGTACACCTACTCCTAGTCAAGAATCATTATCAGAACATGAAATAGGTGTTTCCGTTTATCCGAATATTCTAACGTTAATTATTCCGAAGCGGTATTAGAAACCTGGGCCCGTTATTAGAAAATTAATTGAAATGCAACTACATGCAATTAAATGCAACTAAAAATCAAATGCAGGTGTATCAAATCACGAGCAACTTTGCACATAAACGCCGCAAGTGCGTTGCTGGAAAGGCTTGCGTTTTATAATCATATGAAACTAGAGAATAGTTGTACGAACCGTAAATGCAACTCTAAAAATCAAATGAAGTCCATCAAATCACGCGCAACGCTGTATTCAAACGCAAGAGCGTTGCAGAGAAGACTACCTTGCGGTTTTCGTAAGAAACTAGAAACTGCGTTTAAAAGCATCTCTTAACATCTACGGAAGTGCGTTATTGTTGAAAAGTCTTGCATTATTTTTTTTTATTTCGTACGCAAAATTAAAAATTAAACGCAATTCTGAAAATCAAATGCAATTGCACGTCCATCATATCACACGGAACGCTGAAAAGACTTGCGTTTGATATTCATACGAAACTAGAAAATTGTAGGGAACTTTTTTTTAAAACTTAATTGCGTTTAAACGGGATTCAAAAAATCCGATGCAAGTCCATCAAATCACACGAAACGCTGTATTTAAACGGAAGAGCGTTGCAGAGAAGACTTGCAGTTTTTGTACGAAACTATAAGAAACTGCGTTTAAACGCATCTCTAAACATCTACGGAAGTGCGTTATTGTTGAAAAGACTTGCATTATTTTTTATTTCGTACGCAAAATTAAAAAATAAACGCAACCCCGAAAATCAAATGCAAGTCCATCATATCACACGGAACGCTGAAATGACTTGCGTTTGATAATCATCTGAAACTAGAAAATTGTAAGAAACTTAAACTCATTTGCGTTTAATCGCAATTCTAAAAATCAAATGCAAGTCCATCAAATCACAATCAACGCTGTATTTAAAACGCAAGAGCGTTGCAGAAAAGACTTGCGAGGTTTTTTTTACGAAACTAGAAACTGCGTTTAAACGCATAAAAATCTATACGGAAGTTTGTTATTGTTGAAAAGACTTGCATTATTCCTTATTTCGTAACGGAACTTTCGCCGTGACCGAACTTAGTCTGCACTAGCAGGGGAAAGACATCGCAACATTTACACGTTTCAAACTACCGAAACGCATGCTGCTTCACGAAATGTCAATGTAAAAATAGTTGCAAATTATTGTTACAGTTCGCTATGCCGAAGGTTTGAAATCTCAGTCCAAAGTAAAATTAGTCCCGACGATGGAAAGGGATTTGTTTGTACGAAGGTTAGTAATCCGAAAGATGTCGTTTTCGGATTAATAAACTTTTCTTCTTCGTTTTATTTCAGACTGGCACGCGCCATACAGAGCGGTAATGTTGCGAATCGGAGCGCGAGAACAATTCATTTTTAGAGTATGGCAATAGAAATTTCAGCAAAACAAATATGGCGACTTATGGAAGGAAATCACACATCCTATTTCAAGTCAGTCGGCACTGAAAAAGTATCTCGACAGAATCATACGAATTCACACCCATATCTTCGCAGCAACGCACTTGAATTTAAATCGCAAAGTTGCATGCAATTTGGGGAATATGCGTTTGATTTTTCAAATCAAATTTAAAACGTACAGTGTTTAGAAACGGGCCCAGGTTTCCGATCCCGCTCTCTCAAAGTCTCTCTAGAGATTTGGGAATTGTGCGTTGTCGTTACTAATCCGCGAGAGATTTATGCATGAACTAAAACGTAATTGTTGCCAATGTCAGTAGGTATGTTTTGGCGGCAAAAGGAGTAAGACTTGGGTAGCGATCCGCATCGTGATCTCACTCTGTATAGGGGAAATTAGTTTCCATTTATTAGTCGACAAAATGTCGACTTACGCGTAAGTCGACTTTCGCGTAAGTCGACGTGTTTTTCTCAGTCCCGATTATGTCGACTTACGCGAGGTTGACTGTATCTTATCTAAGAATAAGGCTACTAATTTCAGTGTAAAACCCTGTATTTTGGGTTCTGGTCACCAAAATGCTAAGCCATATCAGGTGCTTCTGCGACAGCTATAGGTTTGCCATGCGACCCCTTTACGGTACGTATTGGTCCGTATTGGGGTCGCTGCTGTTGTTACGTTAAGACATAACATTAAATGCTAGTAGATCTAGTTATCTATCGGCAATCTGGAAAACAGGGTCAGGGCTTCATGCAAATTGTAACCCCCGTGCAAAGCATGGCATCAGACAGGCGGGGCCTTGCCATCACATCGGGGAACCACAACACAACTACAAAGCTTTTAAAAATTTATATGTTACTTAGGCCCTATAGAAATTTATATGTTACATAAAGTGCATGGTTATATTATAGAAGGTACATAAATCCATAGAGAGCCCTCGCGATAAGTCCATGGAACAAAAAATGGCACTTTCTAGCGCAATCCCCAACTGACGGGGTTCATCGTTGCAGAATTCAAAATGGCGTGTTGACCACTCTGCAAATTATGCGTGCGCGTGCGTGGCTGGAAGTGCAGCAATCTATTGCGTGCGTGCGCTCTTTGGTAGCAGCACGGTCGACAGCATGACCTTTACTTAAAAGTGCATTCAGATCGCGTGAACTCCCGATTATCAGATGTATCAAAGATGCCAGCTTATCCTAAATCTGACAATTCATCACAGTACTGGCGGGCTAATTTCAGTAGATGATGTACATTGTATATTTGTACACGTAGAGTACGCGCATTTGCATACAGAGATTAGAGTGTGAGTAGTGACTTGGTATTAAAATGTGTGATTTCTGCATGCACTGAGCAATATTTATGGCAATAATGCTATGATAGATAGCCATAGTTTAATATTAACAACATTGTTGAGAATCTGAAATATGTATGTGATAATACATTTCTGTAAACCCAATTCAAAGTCATTTTCAGGTCATTACTGTCACTGTCACTAGATTGTCCATTTATTGTTAAAGCCCCATCACACTTGTCAAAATGACACTAAATTGGTATAATATTCTTATGTATTTCAGCTTTTCTATGAGTGGTCCAATTTTGGCATTCAATAATTGTGCAGCGCGAATCAGCAACCCGCAAATATGATTTTGAGCCGCTCAGCGCAAAAAAATTAATCACACGAAAATATGAATGTTTATAACAGTATGCCCATGAAGAGCAGTGAGCAAGTAGCAAGCCAGTAAAATGGTATTTTCTTATGCATTATATGCATAAGAAAACAAGCCAGTAAAATGATATTTTCTTATGTATTGTATGCATAAGAAAATACCATAATGGTATTTCCTGATGCATTATATGCATAAGAAAATACCATTTTACTGGCTTGCTACTATGCATAAGAAGATACCATTTTACTGGCTTGCTACAGTACTTGCTCACTGCTCAAGCTAGTAAAATGGTATTTTCTTATGCATAATGCATAAAAAAATACCATTTTACTGGCTTGCTACTTGCTCACTGCTCTTTATGGGCATACTGTAATTATTCATATCTTCCTTAAGATTAATTTTTCGTGCTGAGCGGCTCAAAATCATTGCGGTTTGTTGATTCGCGCTGCACAATTGTCAGCCCATTCACAATGTGTAGAGAAAATTGTGAAGATAAAATTTTCGTGGGTTTTAGAATTCGCGCTAGCCAGAAGTAGCGCAAAATGATTTATGGGAAAATTAATGTACCGCGAAAATTACTGCGTTTACACTACAGCACATGCATTTATCTGGCATACATGCACGAGGTGCTGAAATTCGCCTGCCATTTTTATATGTATATTGTCATGGTATGGTGGCTTCTAAGACCCCGTTTACAGTGCGGGGCTGGGCCGAGCTGCGGCCGAGCCCAGCCTCAATTGCGGGGCCGAGCCCCGCAATTTTGTCCGTTTACACTGCCAGGCTCGGCAGTGCTTTTAATTCAAACCTTTCAATATTTTGTCGTAGTGGCGCTTTGCTTGTAAACAAACGCAATTTGGTATAGACTGGTTTTCAGACCCTTTGCCAACTGGATTCCTTGGCGATGAAGTCGCCGTTCGGGCAAAGGCCTTGGCGAAGGAAAAATCCTTTGCAGGACAAAACCACCCTAAACTATACTAGTTTTCGACGTTGAGGGGGTTAATATCCTGAATAGTGAAATAGTACGGGCGGAGGGTCTGGAAGCTAGACTAAAATTGGCCGCGCATTTGGCCCAGTTTGCGTTTACACTGAGAAAAGGCCGGGCTCGGCCGCGGCCAAGCCGCGGCCGAGACCACCTCCGGAGCGTAGCCAAATGCGCGGCCGATTTTTGCCCCGCATTTGGCCTTTTGCGCGTTTACACTGAAAAGAAGGCAGGCTGGGCCGCGGCCCAGCCCCGCACTGTAAACGGGGTCTTATACCTGTGCCTTGGTTTGCCTTGGTTTGCCTTGGCTGTCTGTTATTTGTTTGTTTGTTTTTTATTTCCTTTTTCTCCTCTCTCTCCTCAGCACTCTGAAAATCAGTCTCTTGGTTGTATGAAAACTTCACCAAATATTTATTTGTATCAGGTTATGATTTAGTGTCAGTTAAGAGAGTGAAGTCGTATTTTTACTCGTCATATGCATTAAGTTGCACACATGGATGTCACTCTATGTATGAAAGTCTCAAATGGATCACCTCCAAATGATTACAGAGTTTGTGTACTGAACTCTTTTCCCTTTCAATCATCAGGAAGGAAGCTGTCAACATTGAAGGCTGCTATTTGTGTCTCTTTGAGTTCCCCAGCTGGTAGTAAGGAATAGACCAGCCTGACTAATACTGGCAACATTTATCATGGCTCAGCACATATCAGAACCCACTGCTCTTTTTCCTCATCTGGAGTCAAGTGATCTTCACACTGTGCAAGAGTTTAAGGTCTTGATTCAGGACAACCTCTCTTCAGGTATGTTTAATGATATCAGTTTGAAATATTTTCTTGTTCATTCCCTTGTTCATAGGCAATTAGAATTACCGGTATCAGGTCTCTGTGATGTTGTTTTGCTTTGGGTTTTTTTAGCCCACATGAGCAATGGCTCAATTCAGCTATGTCAATAAGTTTTCACCCATCCAAGTAGTGTGTGTTGTGTGTTAACTATTTGCATTTTGATCCTTTTCTTCAAAACCTAAGATCAGATTTTAATCAAACTTGGCAGGAGTCATTCTCAGGGGCATGGGATACAAAGTTGTTCAAATATTTCAGGCCTCAATGATAGTGCAGTGGTGACCTAATACAGAGACTCCAACTCTCCTGTTTTCGACGGGAGATCTCCCGGCGAAAGCCCTTTTTTGCAAAATCTCCCGTTCTCCCGCTTGAGATTTAATTTCTCCCGCCCTGGCTCTGTGTCTCCCGCTTGAAATGATTTCTTACTTAATATCATTGTATGTTTGAAAAATAAGCCATAGATAGCACGAGAGAGCATCTAGAATCCTAGAGCTGCCAGGGCCCTTAGCGGGCCCTGGACCCCGGCCGCAAGGAACCTTGCGCACGTCAATTTGGAGTCTCCCGTTTGCTAGGGGTTTCACTGTTTACACGTATGTCTAAGTTTTTATGCCTCCGCCACGAAGTGGTGCCGGAGGCATTATGTTTTCGGGTTGTCAGTCCTTCCGTCCGTCCGTAATGAATTTTGTGGACAGCGTAACTAAAAAACCTTTTGAGGTATCTTATTGAAACTTGGCATGAATGTGTATTAGGGGGTGAAGTTGTGCCTATCAACGTTTGAGTGCACATGCTCAAGGTCAAAGGTCGAAAGGTCAAGGTCAAATGCTTAAAATTTCACTATTTCCCCCATATCTATGCAATGCCTGAAGATATAAGTGTATACATGTATTACCCAATAAAGATTCTCTGGTGAAAGTTTGGGGTCATGAGGTCAAAGGTCAAAAGGTCAAGTAAAAATGCTAAAATTTCCCTTTTTTCTCCGCATCTTGGAATTTGTTCAAGGTATCTTCATGGAACATAGTATGTATGCATGTACTGACTGGCAGTGATTATTTAGGGAATTTGGGGTTCATGGGTTCAAAGGTCAAGGGTCAAAGGTTAAGGGCAACATTTCAAAATTTTACTTTTTCCCTCCTATTTATGCAATGCCAGCAGGATTTTTTTTTTTAAAACTTGGTTTATGCATGTATAACCAAATAGAGATTCTCTGGGAAGCTTTTTTTTTTAACAAAAAGGTCAAAGGTCAAAGATCAAGTGAAAGTGCTGAACTTACTTCTTCCTCCATATCTCGGAAGTGGTTCAAGTTATCTTGAAACTTGGTACATATTTATGCATGTTCTGCCTGACAGTGATTCTCTTATGAATTTTAGGGTCAAAGGCCAGATGAAAATGGTAACAATTTACTATTCAATACAGAAATTGCACTTTTTTGCCATACCTTGAAAATTACTCAATGCATAAACTTAAGAAAGGGTCAAAGTCAAGTTAAAGTCCTTAAATCCCCCAAAACATGCTCTCTTATTCATCCAATTAAAACTAGGTCAAGGAAGGTGAACATTCAACACATTTGTGAGAAACATGTCATTTTAATATTTTGCCAGTTTTATGAAAATGTAATCACTCATTGTCCACATGTACTATAGACCTATGAGGAGAATCATGCATTGTGGCGGAGGCATACCAGTCGCCATAGTGACATTTGTAGTTTTTCCTTACAGCTTGAGTAAGGTAATTTTATAGTGCAATGTTTACCTATAGGAGAATGAAAACAGATATGGCAGCTCCAGGGGTGGGTGGGTCCATCATGTCGTTTATATTCATTTTCATCAGATTTTGTAGAAATCATCATGGGAATGCACATAAATTCAAAGTGATCTCTTTTGATGCCTTGGACAGGGCTACAATGTATTAAGGGCCAAATCAGTGTAAGTTTGATTCATCATCTCCCTATCGAATCATGTGAAGATGCCTTTACATAAAGAATAACACATTTTACTATAAGGTGTAGTACAGGTGTTCTAGGGATACTTCCAATTACACTGATACAACAGGAAACATGTGCACACACAGACAAACAAAAGAAAAGAAAATATGAAATTTAATCAAACAAGCTGTGATTAGAAAACAGCAGCTTTGATAATAGTTGTTGTTTCAGTTGGCAGGGGTGAGAGGTCCCAGTGAAGTACCTGTATGTGATGTATTTTGGGATTATGGAAAGAAGATACTTGTCTATGATGAAATCATGACATATATTTTTATACATTATTCATGAAAAGATGAGATGAACAAGTTTATGAAAGTGAATATATTGATAATTTGATGCTGAATTTCAGTATACATGGGTTCAAATTGCAAGTCAAAATGGAATTTTACCTGCTTAGAGCCAGCAGTACTTGGCATTTCACTGGGGCAAATACAAAATTAATGTACTGATCATTAATATGTAGACTCTGCGCTTAGATTCCACTCTTGTTAAGTATGTAACATGCAAAGTATTGTCTAGGTATTTCTGTGTGATTATTTGAAGCTGTAAATTGTTTCTTGACTTAGTGACTGAAAGAAAGAATGATGAAAATTCCTTTCCTTGTAACAGGAAAAACAAAGGCTTAAAGGCATAATTTACCATTTGCAGATGAAGCAAAAACCCAGCATTAGTGCTTTAAAATAGTTCTAAAATGTGAGTTAGGGATAGAAACAACCACTGTAAAAATTTGAATCGGTAAAATCGATGTAAAGTATTGTTAAATATACAAAATGTGAACAATGGTTATAATAAAAATGTTTCCAGACTAAACCGTCTACAGGTACGGTTTATTGAGAAAAATGCAGATATTTCCTTATGTTTTAGGCTTTATCGCAAACATTTTATATGATAGCATGTTTTGTGGTACAACAGACCTACACATAGGCTATGCCTTAAATGTCATATCTTGAAAATATTTTAAATCACTGTTCCCAAAGGTAAACAGTACCTTTAAGTAAGTGAATAGAAAGTTGTTTCAAAAGTGAAGTCTATACAGAGAGTAGTATTTTTTTTTTTATACCCCCGCCAAACGAAGTTTGAAGGGGGTATATAGGAATCAGCGGACGGTCGGGCGGTCGGGCGGTCGGTCGGTCGGTCGGGCGGTCGGTCGGGCGGTCGGTCGGGGCGGTCGGGCGGTCGGTCCGTTGCAAATCTTGCGTCGCGAACTACTTCCTCAGTTTTCAACCGATTCCCATAAAACTTGGCACAGATGTGTGCCTTGGGTTGTAGATGTGCAAGACGTATTTTTTGACAGTACCCAAAAGTACGTTGCCATGGTAATGGCATATTATGGGCAAAAATGGGTACAAATCTTGCGTCGCGAACTCCTCCCACAGTTTTTGATCAATTTTTATGAAATTAGGTACAGATGTTCATCTGAATATGTTAATGTGCAAGACACATATTTCCGCAGTGGCAAAAAGTGCGTTGCCATGGTAACGGCATGTTATTGGTAAAATATAGGGCAAAATGCTTCATGGCAAAACTGCTTCATCAGTGTTCTTCCAATTCTCATGGAATTCATATTGAATGTTTGTCTTAGGATATAGGTCAGCATGACACATTTCTTGACAGTGACAAAAAGTATGTTGCCATGGTAACAGCTCACATATTATGAGCCAAAATGATGGAAAATTTTGTGTTGCAAACTACTTCCTCAGTTTTTGCCCAATTTCCATGAAACTTGGTACAGATGTGTGCCTTTGGTTGTAGATGTGCAAGACGCATTTTTTGACAGTACCCGAAAGTATGTTGCCATGGTAACGGCATATTAATGGCAGAAGATCAAGGAAAGATCTTGCGGATTTAACTACTTCCTCAGTTTTTTGACCAAAGCTTATGAAATGTGGCACACACCTTGATCTTGGTGGGAAGATGTGGAAGACATATTTTTCGGACGTGTCGGAAGCTGCGTTGCCATGGTAACGGCATATAAATGGCAGAAGATCAAGGAAAGATCTTGCGGATTGAACTACTTCCTCTGTATTCGACTGAAGCTCATGAAATGTGGCACACACATTGGTCTTGGTGGGAAGATGTGCAAGACATATTTTTTGGACGTGTCGGAAGCTGCGTTGCCATGGTAACGGCATATTAATGGTGGAAGATCAAGGAAAGATCTTGTGGATTGAACTACTTCCTCAGTTTTTGACAAAAGCTTATGAAATGTGGCACACACAATAGTCTTGGTGGGAAGATGTGCAAGACATATTTTTCGGACGTGTCGGAAGCTGCGTTGCCATGGTAACGGCATTTAAATGGCAGAAGATCAAGGAAAGATCATTCCTTGGGTAAGACTGTCGTCATGGGGTGGGGGTATTAATCACCTTCAGTGATATTTCTAGTTTATTTCTCTGAAGTTTTTTTTTTGGGGGGGGGGAGGGGGATAATGTGTAATTTCCAGTTACAAAGACTTGTTTTGGTTTTGGTTTTGTTAGGTCTATGACTTCATTTTCATATAACAAAACCACAAAAATCATGACACATAAAATTCCTTGTTATTGCTCCTCTTGTTAGCACGCGACCCATCCTTCCTCCATGCTCTTGTGGACTTTTACCTTCAAAGAAACTCGTTCCAGGCTCAAGACATTCTTGCTGGTGTCAGGGAGCCTCACGATAAGGTAAGGGCATAATGGCTTGGTGTGTGGATGTGACACACACACAATACATTAATTTCTTGTTCTGAACAGTATTAAATTTAGCACAATTATACATTTATGTGTTACATTGTATTGTATTGTATTTGCAGTGATATACTGCATTGTTTTGGTTTTTTTGTGGAATGAATGATGATAATAGTAGTAATGAATAATGATAATGGTGATAATAATAATGATTATAATAATCTAATTATTGTGATTATGATAATGAAAATGATAATGATGATAGCGGTAGTAAAGAAGTGATGGTTGGTCCTATGGACCAGACATATATACAGTGTACATAGCCATATAAATTTCTTGTTCTACACAATACTGTAAAAATGGAAACGTTTGCGGATTTCATGTGACATGAAACAAGTGCAAAAAATGAAAGTGCAAGAATTTCATATTTATTGCATTGCATTTTTGTTAAATATTGTAGTTTCTTCATATTCACTTCTCTTGAAGCATGAATGAATTTGCTGTTGTAATGTGGACCAGCTGCCTTTTACCTCAGTACAGGGGAATCCCGTTACAACAAGATCAGATATAATGAGAATCGGCTTATAACGAGAAATCGTCCAGTCCCAAATAAATTTGCATGTTAGCCTATACAATGGGGATTTGGAGTTCCGGATATTGCGAGATATTTTTCGGGCCTAAAAACAAAGACGAATTTGTGCGGATGTAACAACATTTTTTTTTTTGAAACCTAACTAAACAACGGGTAAAATTGCGCACTATTTTCAAACCAGAAAAGATCCATTCTCCGTGTAATTGTCTGAATTATCGTTGCGCGCAAGCAGAGGCTACCGTCTGCCAGTGCCAAACACAACGCAATTTTGGCCACCGACAATAGGCGATATCAAGGCGATATCAAGTGATATCGTTCGATACCTCCGATATTGAACCTCTCAGGCTGGTACAGTAACTTTCGGTTATTGATTTGCATGTGTGCTTTTCTATAGGAGAACTTACAAGCTTTGCTTTGGATCCAAAGAAATATATTTGTTTTGACTTTGTTTATTCCCCGAATATAACTATCCATTACACCATGGGGTTTTTCTGTGAGGCAGCAGAGTGTACTTCTGACGATGCTAAAAGGAAAAAACTGGACAAATATCCATGCTCCGAGCAGTAGAGGTGCACCACATGCATAGGCCGTGAATATTTTTTTCCGTACATGGAAACGCTATGGGCCTACTCTCTGTGTACACATGAAACGTATTTATTACTCTATGTATAAAAATTATTATTATTGTGTGGATCGCGTGTGCATGCAGTGCACGCCCGATGCAGCAAGCTAGCTACTAGTACGTGTGTGTGTGTTGTGCATGTACAAACGTTCGTGCATAAACATGTCACTGCATGCACTCACGAGGTTCGTCCGATCAGTGAACAACTAACTGCAGGAAACTGAACTGTCGCTTGCGATAGCTCTACAACACACATCACATTGCACACACATAGAACTCTGTACATTGGATACAATCACGCTCACATATCACGTACGTCTAATTGACTAATCAGTTTGAAAACGCAGAACTAGACTCTACTGAAGTTCGATCTACTATTATTAGTTTACATGTGGATTGGTAATGATCTTATCGTTGTCTTTCGAAAGTGCACTCGCGATGCTCGAGTCACTGGCAACACTGAGAAGTCGATTGTGAATACATGTCCGCTTCATAGCCAAGTACGAAGTAGGCCTACTGTAGTAGCAATGTTTTCTTACGAATACTAGTACCTGATCGACAAAAAGGGCGTGCAAAAGATTTCGGAAGAGCTCTTATTTGGCTATTTATGCATGTATGAATAGTGGTAAAGGTTGTAGCTTGTAAAGTTGTACATTTCATGAGAGCTGCGCGTGAACCTCATACTTGCCAACTAATAAGATTTTATCAGATTCAGTAAGATTTTTTACATTAAAAATAGCAAAATAAGATTTTCTGTCAGAGAAATAAGATTTTACAAAAATATTTAGATATACCTTTCATGTGTATTATCTGAAGATTTGACTGAAAGTAAGATTTTTAACTTCAGTTTGCATATAAAATAAGATTTTTGCAATCCACGAGTAAGATATTTCATCTTGAAATGTTGGCAGGTATGGTACCTGCTCTCCACAGTCGACTGCATTTTCTTCGAACCATGCTCGCCATGCCGCGGCGCCGGCTGCCTTGGCTGACAATCATGATGCACGATGAATAGTGTCCCATAGCGTTTCCATGTACGGAAAAAAAATGTTCGCCGGTAGTGCATCGTGCTAGCTCGCACACATGAAACCGGAAGTTACTGTCCCAGCCTGAGAGGTTTGATATCGGAGGTATCGTACGATATCACTTGATATCGCCTATATGCGATATGGAGAATCAAGGTGACATGCCATAAGTTTATAAAGTGTCTTTCCAAGGGCCGTGAAGGAACAACATTGCCAATGGAATATTGCGCTACAACTCACACTAAAGAATAGGCCTAACTGTTATCACAAACGCTACAATTCGAATGAGTGTTCTTTAATAGCTTAAACAAGAAAAAATGGTGTACATGTACTTGTAACCTTTCCAAAGATACATAAGAAGTACAATCTTACTGAGCAGTAAAGGTTTACGAATGTAGCAAATTCTAGGGAATTATAGGTTTCGCCTGGGGTTGTCAGCAGTTGCAATCAAAATCGTAAACAATTGCAATCAAATTCACAAATAGTTTTCATTGTTGTAAACGGTTTTTCTTGTCGCCGAGAAATTTTGAACATTGGCAATGGAAACTGAGCGACGAAGGGTTGCTACTTTGTGGGTCAAGTTTATACATCTATGGCTGCGTTTATCAACTTTCCCCTGTTTAAACGACTTTCGAAAGCCCTTTCGATAGCCCTTTCCATAGCCCTTTCCATAGCCCTTTCGAAAGCCCTGTCCACTCCCTGTACTATTAATGTGCCGCTTGTTTTCGTCGGCTGCGTTTATCAACTTTCCCCTGTTTAAACGGCTTTCGATAGCCCTTTCCATAGCCCTTTCCATAGCCCTTTCGAGAGCCCTTTCTAAAGCCCTGACTGCCTGTACTATTAATGTGCCGCTTGTTTTCTAAGAAGGGACGGCGAAAAGCAATTACCATCATAAAGACATATCTTCCTGTGAGAGTGACGAGTCATGATACAATGGCACATGAATCAATTGTCTTCCTGTCTGTGAGGCAGCTCCAGTTTAGCACATACTTCAAATATTTCTGAGTGGCGGCATGAGACATGGGATCAAAGGGAATGAGACTGTTGTTACTCTATTTCTCAAACCTTGTTGGTGAAAGAAACACCTCCTTGTTCCAAGCATATGCGTGCATTACACACAGCTGTATGTATACACCTGTGTACACGTACTCGTGTGCACTTTACGTGGCGCGCGTCTTTTCAGAAACCGGAAACGCATGGTTGCGTAACCGCAGTAGGGCGACCTAAAGGGCTTTCAAAACAGCTTTGCGTTTATCAACTTCGAAAGGCTTTTACAAACAGGTTTCTGATAACCTGTTTAGGAAACCTGTTCGGATCGCCACAAATTTGGGGCTTTCGAAAAGGCTTTCCTAAAGGGCTTTCAAAACAGCTTTGCGTTTATCAACTCGTGAAAATTCCTTGAAAGCTGTTTGGATAACCTGTTTCTGCCGAGAAAGGAGAGTTGATAAATGCACCCTTTCGTAAAAGACTTTCCTAAAGGGCTTTCAAAACAGCTTTCCGTTTATCAACTCGTAAAAATTCCTTGAAAGCTGTTTGGATAACCTGTTTCTGCCGAGAAAAGGAGTTGATAAACGCAGCCTATGTTAACCCAAAACCCCTGATCTCCCACCATCTTTCAAATAAGATGTTACACATGAGAGATTCATAATGGCTTGGCAGATATATTTATTTTTGCACCTCACCAATTATGTATCTGGATAAATTTTTTGTATGTATTTCTTTCTGGTCAATATCAAATGTTAATTTATTCACTGACTTCAAAGATCATAACAATAATTCTATTAATTGATCATTACGTCTAATTAATGATTGAAAATGGTGTTGATATTTGAGAATGGGCACTGCTTTGCACGAATGTTCAAGCAAATGCCTACATGTGCATTTTACTTGAAATTTTGATGTGTTATTGTAGTCGGACTGTCTTTATGTTAATCTGACCGTCACAAATTAATATCAAAATATGCATTTAACTTAGAGAAGGTGGTCATGAAAGATAATGGCAAAGGTGCGGCGGCCTTTGAAAGGGTTATCCATCAGGCTTATGTTCTAATGATTTTTTTTTTTAATGTACGAGCCTATTTGAATATATTGAGATGATGACATGACTGCCTGGTGAAATTTGCATATATGGATATTTGTAACCAATGTCACTATTTCATGGAAGCATGTGAATCTATGAATTATAACATTCTTATCTTATGATATTTGTATACAAACCTATTTGAATATTGCGATTTCATGACATTTCTTCAGGTGTAGTTGAGAAGAAAACAATATCACTGTTTTGTCAAAGCATGTGAACCTTTCTATTGAAGAGCTCAAGCTTAATGAAACTGTTCTGTTTGTGTCTCTCTGTCACATAACACGATCTAATGCAGAGAAAGGTGTTGAATACATGTTTTCTAATAAACATTATAGGGCTCAGGTGCATTGCTTGCAGTCTGTTGGTAATTCCAAAAAAATTGAAGGAAAATAAGCAATTGATAACCTTCAGCTGTTTTGTCAGTATTGGGGTTTTTTTTAGTATCCTTTAAGTGAACTGCTTTAAAGTACAAATCTTCGAAAGTAACTTAATTTTCTCATAAGTGACTTCATTTGCTTACAGGTTTGCAAGAGTGAACAAGAACTACATCGTTATTTAGACATTTTTAGTTTTGATCTTCCCATCGTGTCAAGAGATAGATGACCAAAAATGAGTTTCACATTTTATCAGTGATTTCATTTTAAGAATTCAACTGCCAACTGAAATTTTAAACTCTGAAAAATGAAGAAGGTGGACTCAATGGATACAAATATTCTTTTTTATTTGCATGGTATATTTTCCATGGACAGCCCCTGTTGGACAAGCTGAATGAGTGCCTGAAGTCAAGCAGCTCCCGACTTCCTGCCCTTACCCTATTGAGTCACATTGTCCGGCGGCAACCCTCCTGGCTCTACAAGATTGTCCAGACACCCCTCTTTGCTTCCCTCATCACCTGCCTCAAGGTACAAACAATTGTTACTTCCCATTTCGCTGGTATTCACCAGTGTTTGAGAATAGTGTCAAGTGTACAAAGTAACTACTAGTGTGCTATGTTTCCATTGCTGCTTGGTGTACAGTCCTTTTAAAAATCATCTAACTATAAGTGTAATAATTTCTATTGATTCAGTCATCGTGTGAAGATATTGGAATTTTTAGGAAATGATGATATCATGTACACAAGCATGAGACACAATGACAACCACAGTGTCATCTGTATTAATAATGATAATGATAGTGGCTACTTGTATAGCATGCAGGTCCACTTTTTCAGTGCTCATGGCGCTTCAAAAATGAAAAAATGTATATACATGCATACATGTTCAAACATGTCAACAAAGAAGAAAATGGTAAACGAAAAACAAATATATACCAAGTAAAGAATACAACATATACCAATTAAAAAAAACCCATTGTTCCGAACATTAATGACATACAGCTATTACAGTCCTCAGTGTGAGAGGAACAGATTAGTCTTAAGTTTGGATTTGAATGTCTCTGTAGATGACAGTTCCCTTAACTGAATAGGTAACTGATTCCACAATTTTGGTCCCATAACGGAGAAAGCTCGATCACCCCATCCATTTTTTACTCTGGGTGTTTGGAGTAACAACACATCTGATGATGAACGTAGACTCCGTGTCGGATGGTATTTTTGAACAGAATTACTTAGGTATGGGGGGGGGGGTAAGAATGAACTGAATGATGTACTAATAACAGAATCTTGAAAATAATCCTCTTTTCTACAGGTAACCAATGTATGGAACGGAGAACTGGTGATATGGAATCAAACTTATTAGTAAAAGTTAACAATCGGGCAGCAGAATTTTGCAACCATTAAAGTTTTATTGATGTAAATGTTTAACGTGCTCATTTTGATTTGCTGCTTTGGTCCAGGTTGATCTTTAATAATATCAATGAGATAATGGGTAGTCAAGAAATAATCTACAGATTTTGACCAAACATGGTGTAAGGGCACGTTGGTGTCTATGCTGTTTCAAATATGGATTAGATCTGCGAAAGAGCTTGTTTAGTTCACCATGTAAGTAATGTCTATAAAAACACTCAAAAGTCAAGAAATTAATAAAAGTTGCAAATGTGAGAATACGTGTGAAAAGAGGAGACAGGGCAGACAGATAGGCCATTGCTACCCAATCATGATATACAATGTAGTAAAGAGCAATATTAAATGGGTTAGTCAAATATCGGTTAGTGATTGGCTAAACACAGTCACGTGATGGAGGTACATTCGTTATGTTCGCCCATGGGCGAACATTCTTCGTAATGTTCTCCCATGGGAAAACATTTTCAGGCAACAAAATAAATGGCAGAGGCCGAGGACCGCGACGCGCGCGCACAGTGAATTTTGGCTCTGCGCGAGCGAGCTATTCATTGCATTGTGTGCTGCTGGTCGATGGTAAATGGTTGACGTTGACGTACTGAGTATTTGACGTACAATTTGTATTTGACTAACCCATATAATATAACAGATGATGACTTTTGTTGTCAGGAACATGTACCAAACGTTCACCCTCAGGGTTTGAAATGCTACATGTATTTCAGGA